>NW_019154050.1:453228-683489 GCF_001653235.2 Pochonia chlamydosporia 170
GTTCCAACGTCGTCAAGGACTCTGTCAGGGTTGAAACGTAATAATTCAAGGACTTCAAGTCAGCATCTAATTCCGCCGTCCTAGGTCTAGCAAACTGCGCAGCCGCTCTCTTTATCTCCATTTCCGCCAAAAACCGAGTAGTTTTGGCCATTTCCCTATCAAGCTCACCAATACCAAAAATAATCCTGTCTTTTTCTCTGACGTTCTCTGCCATGCGCTTTTCAGCCCGGGCAATAAGTAAGCTGAAGTCTGCCATGTTGCAAAACGGATTGCATTTTCCGATTTAGGTGCTCAAATACGAACGACGCGCCGCCTTTGAACGGGTGCGGTGACGACGCCAGTTGGTTCGTCGTTATCCGCAATGCCGTGCGTGGCATGACCACCAGGCAGGGACTTTTTGTAAGTGAACGGTCGATTCAACTTTACCCGTAGACGACCGTTATGGATACACGTCCCTGGGAGTGTGTTTCATACGTTTGAACGATTCCATTCGATGCAAAACATTAGCACAAGTTTACACGCTCAAGACATATATGTGCCAAGGTAGTTTGACAGAAGGGTTATGAAACAACGAATGCTGTTGTCCAGGAACTACAACCCACCGGGGTGGAGCGGTGGAACTGAAGCGCATTTATGCGAGAAGCCATCGCCAGGCAGTGGAAGGAAGGAGACAGCTGCATGACTTGCAGCACATTAGAGTCACCAACCTACCAAGTCAGATCCCGAAAGATCTGCTGTTTACAGGAAGTTCAGGCCCACTGCTCTTTTCCAGACATGTCGTAATGACACAACCTCCTATAACATATATCACCCTGATTTGGTCTGTCGTGGCAGTAGTATGCCCGATGGGAAGGCAATTTTGGAATATTGTCCTAATCCCGAGGGCTACCTGAATTACGCCATCCCTGGTCCGCTGCGGCCAATAGGAGCCATCGCTTAACCCTGTGAGTGCTTCCTAAAATGGAGAGTTGAATTTGGAAGCCAGTATGTTGGTGGCTGTTAAACTTCAAATAGTCTCATTCAGACGCAGGGTGTGATGTACTCACAGCCCACTACCTTACCTTCAGGTCCCAAGCCCTGCTTTCAGTCGCAAATCTCCAACGGAGTGCTCGTGCCACACCCCCACCATTTTCAGGAACATTACCCGGGCAGTGCGGGCACGAGTATTCAAGCGTGTAGCTATTATCTTACGCCGGGGTGCAACAGTACGAAGTAGCAAGGCGAATGGCTGGCGACAAGTTCGGGCTGTCGTGGCAAGTTTCCCCGAGTATCTTACAACAGATAACTTCGTCGGGGGATAAAACCGCAGACCGGGGGTTGCCGTTGAAATCATGACGATGAAGAAGTTCGACATCGCTGGTCTTGAGAAGGCTTTACCGGAAGACGAAGATGGGGTAGGCATATACATTGTTTTAATCTATCTTGTCTAGAGCTAATAGGAGGTTGTTGTTTATACAATACGATAGCTACTGTTGGACGCGACTTGTGATAGTAATATGCGTTGCATTGAAGCACTTTGTGCGGTTAGAGACAAAAGTGGTTATGGGGACCTCTCAGCAGGGGCAGCAACAAATCTTCTGTTGCCGCCAGGCCTGTTTGTCTCATTCTGAAGAGCCTCCTCTCGCTTTTTGGCCTCCATCATGGCATTTCTTCATGGGCTTGGAAGACATTTGCTGGGTTAAATACCTGAGCAGGGTTAGGATCAGTGCAATGAAACAGGCAATTCGGCAATATTACCGAACCAATTACTCGCAAAGTCGGAGGATGATGGTCTAGTTCCACTCTGAAACACGTGGCAGGGCTGGCCACCTTGATTGAACGCCCCAAAACTGCGGCAGCCTCCGAGTGATCCATGCAAGCACCTGAAAGTATTGGCTGACCCTTGTATGATGGTCATGCCTGAAAGGGCAGGTGGTGTCGAGCAGGTCCCCACATCGGTCCGCTGTCAATATTTCATGGAGCCCCAGAAGTCCACGGAATCACAACCACAAAACGTATCTTTCTCCTCGCCCCCGTCTCCAAGGTTCCAAAGGCCATCCCCTGATTATCTTGGCATGGGATAGGCAGCCTGTTCGGAATGACGCATTTATGGCGTGATGTACGAGAGAGGGAAATGATGGTGACGCCAGACAGCTGAGGCATTGAATCTAAACATGCATCACATGCGTCAGCACAACAAGGTAGAACTGTGAACAAGGGGTCGAATCGGGATGCTCTGCGGATGTCACTAGTGGGAAAAACTCAGCCTTAAAAATGTTGACAGGTTTTGACCCACTACTAGAGTCTGCGTGTTAAGGCGAGGACTAAAACGTTAAACGATCAGTGCCGCCACTCTGTTTAAGGCAATGTGGCGTCTCCCGAGCAGAAATTGACGGGTTGTGAATATGGAGTGGCTTGGAATCAATGCATCCATGCAACTCCATATATCGGAGAGCGTGGTTGGGAGTATCTGGTAACTAACGCAACAGCGGTCTAGCAACAAAGCTGCACTGCAGACCTCACGTAGAGGCCCTTTGATTTGCTGAAGCGAAGAGTGAACTGCGATATCCCTGTACTCATGATGATCTGCCATCCGTCTCGGGACAATCCACGCCCCTGCCCGCCATGGTGCGGTAGGGTTGTCCTAATCTCAACTGTTCACCGGCACGGCCAGGCACGCAGGCATCTCAGTGTCATACTGGAGCCGTAGGTGCCGCATTAGCGTTTAATAGTTACCCTCTCGATACAACAAATGTTCCCTGAGCTAACCCTGGGCCGCCCTTGTTAGCTCCTTTTTCCTACCTGCGACACCAATAACTTGGTGATAAATGTTGTCCTTGAACTAGATGGATATCATGGCTGGGATAAGTCGTACCCGTAGCTCCGAAGTGATTACGGACGTAAAACAATAACGACAAAGAGGGATGCGCATTTCTTTGAACAAACCACAGATATTACTTCCTGGTGCTCCCTCAGCATGTCACCCACGGCACCAAGCTGCACTACTCAGCGTAAAAGTAAGGATTTACAACTCTTTGACAATGTTTTTGGGCTCGCCCTGATTTTGTATAATGAAACGGTGTGCAAGGCTCATTCGTTGCTAATCTTCCGCAAGGATCTCGCCAGACCGCTAAATTAACTCCGGAGAAATTAGAACGCAAACGAACCCTTGATCGAATTGCCCAGCGCGCAGCTCGACAGAGAACCAAGCAATATATAGCACGACTTGAATCCACGGTCAGAGAGCTGGAATCACAAACTGCCAGTGACCAAGCGATAAGAGAATTGACCTCGCAAAACCAAGCATTGACCGCTGAGGTTGTCTACCTTCAAACTTGTCTAACATTTAAAAATGGCATCGTGTCGTGGACGCCATTCCAAGAGTTATACCTCCAATTTCCCCGTCCTGCGGGATCGGCACTTCCTGGTCCATGGACATATCAGCAGGTCAGTGGACCTAGCAATGCGTCCGCATTTAACACAATATCACCAGCTGAGATTTCCGGTACGACAATGTTCACGGACAAGCAACGACAACACGGACATGCCGATCAGCGCACACCCCTGGGGCATTCGTTAGTGTGGTGATGGAATAGTGAACATGAAATAGCCGATGCTCCTCAGGCTCTTGAACATGTGGAGTGGGAGGGAGTACATGGTCGATGCCGGGAAAGGAGGGATTGAGTAGATGAATTACTTGCTTTGGAACACTTTGAGTCCGAGGGACTTCGCTGGAAGAAGCTGAGTATAGAGAGATTTTCACAGTTTAGCAGATATTTCGACTCATTTAGACGCCTAGCCCATCGTTTCCTTTCTTCAGACTTTCTCCTGACGGTGACTTACTGCTTCGCACAATCGATCTTTCAAAAGTTGCAGTTTATCCCTTGCATAGCAGCGACCTGATTCTAAGCACAACCAAGGTGCTTATTTCAGGGAATAACGTAGTCCACCCCCGAGTGGCCCACTTCTAACCATCGTTTGGTTACGAAGCTGGCTACGGCCGTTGTGATTGTCGTGGCTACAGCCTTAGTTCCCAGGGTTGTCGTCAATGTCATTGTTAGCACGGCGGCGACAGGCTCAATACATCCCAGGCGACCTTTCAAGGATCTGGGTATAGCCCTTGCGTTACCATTATTCCGCATGTTTGTAATCACTGCACTGCTACACATTGGCGAGGGTTGTCACACATAGAGCCTGGCTTTGTGTCAGTTCACTGTGAAGCAGATATGCGACGTAAAATAGAAGAAGTACCAATGAATGGAAGCAGCGCCAGCCGGGGCCTCGGAGGGAGAGGTCGTTTGCCGACTGTTTTACTTCACCTAACCTACTCAGAACTTGTACCTATGCAGATCATACGGCGCGAGGATTGTTCGACCTGTTGAGTCCGAACTCTGCGTATCTTGACTTCGAATGGAACTGAGTGTATCCCTGGAATGAGTCATTTGACAAGTGGTGGACGGTTGAAGATTAATGATAGTGCCTGGACGGGAACTGGCGGACAGGTGGTCTCCATTCTGCTGTTCTTCTGGTTGAGGCGGCGATAATATAGACCGCATGCTCTCGGAATCGTGGCGCCGTAGCTGTCGGCGGCCTCGTGCCCTTAAGGCAGCAGTCAGAGCAGGAGCTGACAACTGGAAATCCGTATTTGGGCTTTGCGTTGTCAAAGTTGGGCTTGTCTGCCTCTGAGGAAGATCAGCTGCCGGTACCGACATATTTGCAGGTGAAGTATCTGTCGCTGGCTGTGGCGCATCATATCTTGGTGTGATGCTTCTCCTCAGTTGTGTTGTTTCTGCACCAGCATCTCTGGCTATGACAGCAAGATGATCAGGGAATCCACGAAAAAATGAGCGCATGAAATCTCTCTGGATGTAAATGATGCTGGGATACGGACCAATTTCGGTCTCTTTGAGCATCTCAGGCAGGAACAAATGTCGCGATATAACGTTATAAGCTCCAATGTAAGGGCGCCCACTTCTCTTTTTCACATTTGGTTCTTGAGTATTACATGGATACCCTGGCCCAATGCTCGGCAGCGTCATGGTAGCAGGCAGTTGACTCAACTTGCATTCTATTGTACGGGATGTAAATCCTAGAGCCTGCGCGTGTCGCAAAAACCTTCTTAAACATTGGTCATCAATCCCAGTACTCATTATTTCCTGTCCTTGTTCCACATTTGGCCTAGATGTAGATAATCGGGGAAAATTTCTCAGAGCTGAGATGAATATTATATCGTAATTATCGGAAATCCGTGGGGCCTGACATGTCCAATTCTTTGAAATTGTGACACATCACATCAACTGCTTGATGAAGCGCGAGCCAAAATCTTACGAGCAACCTTGTCCGCCGAGTTGTTCAGGTGCCTTTTTCACAAGCAGGGATGCTCGGCTCTATGACCTTCCGATTGCTTGTTACCTAGGTGCCTGATGTGGAAAGGAGAAGTACGAAGTGAAGAGGCAATACTTCCTTGATCAATCTCCGAAGGTGATGTCACTGGATCCCTAAAATGCCACGCACGTCGACCTTCTTGCCTGACAATCTCACTGGTCGGTAGTTCTGAAGCCGTTCATGTATTGATGTATGCGTAGCTTCGTGCACCAGGCATGCATGTCGGGCGGCTGTCGTCTCCAAGCACCTTTGGATTCGCTAGCCAGATCGCCTGGTTTGTTTGTTGTCCTTGTGCGATTGCCTCAATGGTTACATCAAGCTTCGCCACCTAGTATCGCCGATTGGCAAGCTCGGCGCCTCCCTAGCTGAATAACTCCCAACCCCCTTTGCTTCTTATCATGCAAACAGTCATATTCCGCGGCGTTTCCGGTTTGTCAAATATGAATGCATTGCAATCCAGGACTTTGAGTCTGTCACCACCCCTTCACCTTTGCGCAAGGCTTTGTACGCAATTAGTCACGGGCCATTGGCCAGGGATTCAACCCATCTCGTTCACCAATCCACTACTGTCATACACCACTGGCAAAAAAAAAAAAAAAAGAGTCCATTCCTTTCGTAGAAAGTATGCCGCACAATACTGAGAAGTTGTGCCATGGACAATGACTTTCAGGCAAGCGGACATGAGAGGCATATGAGTACACCGCAAGTCGCTTGCTTTAGCAGCCCTCCTTGATAAATAATTAGACTGACGAATATTCTACACAGATTCCAACATTGTGGAAAGTCTCCAATGGTCTGCCTTTACTCAAATTGCGATGCCGAGCCATTCGGTACGGACATTGCACTCAATCAACATTATGTGCGTACGCACCTGAGTCAGCGTCGTCATCGAAGTAAGGGGAGGGTCTTCTGCGATTACAACGATTGTGACCGCAGATCAAGTCCCTTTGAACGTCTTGATGGGCTGCGAAGCCATTTAAGGGCAGCGCACAAGGAATCCATAGCTTTGATTGCTGGCCACGTTGATGACCCAGCAACAGAAGGCCGAATGATACCCAGCAGAGTATCCATTGTTACTGAGTGTCACGGGCTACGCCCGGTATCTGAGACCTGGCTCTGCCAGGTCTGTAATTAGGTTATTTCACTTAGTCTCAACGACTACTTGACCACGAGCTCGAGGGCGAGCCTCGAGCTCTGATCTTTCCATTCTCCTTAGTTTTAGATAGACAGTATGAAGGCACCCCTGTGTTGAACAAACTTGGGCTAAGCCCGTCACAGTCGGAAGCCGAGGGATGAGACGAACGGCCGGCGGTGTGGTACATGCGGCAAGTCCGGGCACAACGCGCGCACTTGCCAAATCATCGGACGGCGTCTAATGAGGAACAAGCGGAAGAGTTGCTCGCAACCTTCTTTCCACCTCTCCCGGACGACATTGAGGAGGAGGGAGATCGACCCCAACGAGCTCCGGTGCCCATGCCGGACCTCACCATGGAAGAAATAGAACGGCGACTGCTCGCTGCCAAATCATGGAAGGCACCAGGCGAGGATGGACTACCTGTCATAGTCTGGAAGAAGGTGTGGCCAGTTGTGAAATATAGAGTCCTGGCGTTGATCCGAGCGTCATTGGAGGGAGGAATGCTACCTGACCAATGGCGACACGCAAAAATCATACCCTTGAAGAAACCTGACAAACCCGAGTACACCCTCGCGGAAGCGTGGAGGCCAATATCGTTGTTGTCGACGCTTGGCAAGGTGCTGGAAGCCGTACTCGCGGAAAGATTATCTCACGCGGTCGAGACATACGGCCTGCTGCCTACGAACCACTTCGGGGGACGTAAGCAACGCTCGGCAGAGCAAGCCTTGATGCTCCTGCAAGAGCAAGTATATGCGGCCTGGAGAGGACGTCGGGTGCTCAGTCTGATCAACTTCGGCGTCAAAGGAGCATATAATGGGGTCTGTAAAGAGAGACTAATTCAAAGAATGAGAGCCAGAGGAATACCAGAGAAGCTGCTGAGATGGATCGAAGCTTTTTGCTCGAACCGCACGGCCGCGATTATGGTGAACGGGCAGTGCTCCGACACTCGAGCGTTACCACAATCGGGCCTCCCGCAAGGCTCACCGCTCTCCCCAATTGCTTACTTGTTCTTCAACGCAGACCTGGTTCAGCGACGGATCGATGCTAACGGAGGAGCCATAGCGTTTATTGACGACTTCACGGCCTGGGTCACGGGCCCGACGGGTCACAGCAACCGCGCTGGCATTGCGTCAATCATAGAAAGTGCTATCGAGTGGGAGAAGAGAAGCGGAGCAACATTCCAAGTGAATAAAACGAGCATCATCCATTTCACTTGCAGTGACCCAAAATTTGATAAGTTACCTGCTGTTGTCAAGGGACGCGAGGTCCAACCAAAAGAATGCGTCAAGGTTTTAGGCGTTTGGATGGACTCCAAGCTTAAATACCGGCAACACATCGCATATGCGGCCTCGAAAGGGTTGGAGGCAGCGCTGGAACTCAAGAGATTAAAGGGCCTCTCGGCCACCACGGCGCGCCAACTGTTCACGGCGACAGTGGTTCCGACAGTGGACTATGCATCAAATGTATGGATGCATGCCTGCAAGGACAAGCTCATTGGACCAGTTAATCGTGTTCAGAGGACAGGGGCTCAAGCAATTGTTGGGACCTATCTTACAGTGGCCACAAGTGTTGCGGAAGCAGAAGCGCACATTGTCAGCGTGCATGAACGACTCTGGCGACGAGCAATCAAGGCGTGGATCGATATCCACACTCTCCCAGACACAAACCCGCTGCGGCGTGTCACATCGAGGATTCAGAGGTTCTACAGATCACGCAAGTCACCCTTCCATCAAGTGGCAAATCGGCTGAAAGACATTCCGCTGGACGAAATGGAGGACATCAGACCATTCCCGTTGGCGCCCTGGATCAAGCGCGTGCAAACTCTCGTAGATGAAACAAAAGAGCGGACCACCGCTGGATGGAGTGTCAAGTTGGCAGTAAATAGCTCAGGACGGAATGGGGTGGTCGGTGTGTGTGGAGTGTTGCAAATACCTACATCAGCCCGAGGGAAATCAAAGCGTGAGGGCTTCTCTTTTACACTCGGTCACAGAACGGAACAAAATCCATACTCGGGACAGCTGGCGGCAATGGCATATGCTCTGCGATCCCTACCGATGATTAGAGACCGTAATGTGGTGGTGATGACGAATAATAAAGCAGCCGTGCTGAGCCTTGGAAATCCACGCCAACAGTCAGGGCAGGAATATATGCCGTTGATTTACGAGGTAATAGAAAATCTACTGGGGAAGGGTAATAGAGTGGCCATCGAATGGAGCCCGGTGAGCGACGACAATGAATTGGTGCTTCTTGCCAAGAGCAAAGCACGCGAGGCGACCAAGAGCGGGGCCGTGCCGGACAGACAGTTTCCGAGAATGCGGTCTACAACGCTGAACATTGAAAAACGGAAGCTGAAGAGAGAACGATGCATACCGGACAAGGTTGGTAAGCACTCCAAAAGGATAGATAAGGCTCTACCTGGAGATCACACCCGGCTGCTCTATGACGAACGCCCATGGGAGGAACGCAACGCTCTTGCCCAGCTGAGAACAGGCATGTCCGCGTTGAATAACTATCTGTGTCAAATCAAGCAATTAACGTCAGATTTGTGTGCTTGTGGCGCAGAAAGGGAGACGGTGGCACACTTACTGTTTAGATGCAAACAATGGACATCTCACAGAAGAGAAATGCTTCAATGTACGGAGACAAATCGAGGAAACACTTCATTCTACCTAGGTGGCAAGTCACCGACGGATGGAACGAAGTGGGAACCAAATATGGCGGTCGTGCGCGCAACAATACGCTTTGTGAAGGCCACGGGTCGCCTTGGCAATTAATAACCTCCCACACCTCACCCCCTATCCTCCATAACATCTCACTTATCTCCAAACACTAACCATCACCTCACGACATATCAAGCTGGCGCCGCTTCAGCTGCCGTAGATAGGATGTTGAACAACTTGGAGGAGTGGCTCCAAGCTAGCCTGCGGATAATAAATACCCAATGCGTGAGACCTCGTAGTAAGATAAGTGTTTAAAACGGCAAAGAGCAAGGAATAGATTGTTTTGCCGGAAGGGCTAGTATGAGACAAAGGCACGACTTCGGAACTAGTTATGTAACACAGATTGATAGTTGCCCTATTGGAGGATGATGAGGATGAGGATGATATATTTAACGCCTTGGACCACACCTCCCGAGGGGTATAAAGGCGTGCAAGAGTCTACATAGTTACTCCAGCATCTGGATGTCCTGATAAGCTACGTACAGTCTGGGGAGACTAGATCAACGGTAGTCCACATCCCTTCCATACAGCTACATCATAGCCATTGCCCAAGATCCCTTCACACACTACATATCCGCAGGTTCAAGCCTCCCAGTTGGAAAACCCTGGCCACGGCCGGGACAAAAAACCAACCGGTTCAAGCAGCGTACATTGTGTCAAGTCCTCGTCCCTCCGCCGGTTGAGAGACTCGGAATCCCCTGGCCCGTCAATGACTCCTAAAAACTCCTTCCTCAAGCCCGGGTCCCTGATCCCGCGGTGTTGCAGTTCGTCCGGAGGTATAGCGCAGAGTCCTCTCTGAACTCTTGAAAAAGGTTTTAGTTAGACCGCAGTCATAGACTAGGTCGCCATCTGGTTTCCGTTCGTAGGCTTTGGGTCGACTTATGAAGACCTACGAGCCCATCTGCCGGCCAGGCTCCACGGCGGCGCGACGGGTATGGCGCTCGTGATATGCGCGTAGTACAGCCCAAGGACTTCCTAGACTGTTCCTATCTTCATATTAGAGCAGTCTCGTTGGTCGCTTTGTTGTCGACGGCCCTTTGTCGAAGGGCCAGAGAATGTCGGCTTCCCTCACCGCTTGTTAGGGAGAAGATAGGGCGGGGATGGTTCCGCGGGCACCCCCGGCTGCAGTAACCAACACCAACCCAACACTCCACTAACAGTAGCGGATGAGCCAAAGAGGTTGTCGAAGGGAAGTTGTGCCCTATTGGAGGAGACTCCACCGGGCGTAATAAATTGTGTGTGTGTGTGTGTGTTGGTAGCCTCTGTGGACATCGAGTCCGCTTTATACGAAGCTACGCCACCTCTTTCTGAAGTTTTTTACTACTTCCATCTCATTTTGGCTTGTATGGCGATTTCTACGGGGTCTTCGAACACCCCATCGCCGCTGCTATGATAGGCAATGAACAAACGAAGCGATATTGCACAAGGATATTTTCGCAATGCGGGATTTTACTTAGAGCAACCCTCCGGAAAAAAAAAAAAGCGGCGTTGTGACGAATGATATTAATTAGACAAGCCCTCCTGTACTCCGAAACAGGCAAGAACTGAGTGCATGTTAGGCATTCCCTCCACGAGGGCCTCCTCGAGTCACTTGCAGCCCGAGTTTCTAAATTCCATGAACGCTAGTATTGCTACTAGGGTCATCCCTAAGCTCGTAGCCACGATTCTCCAAACTAATTTGCTTTCTGTCCGCCGTCTTGAAGACGGGGCCTGGGTGTCCAAGCATCAATGCGTACACAGAAAGGAGAATGAGCCTGTGAATCATAGTTTAGCAAAGTCATCCGCAGGAAACGGTTTGATAACAAAAGACCCAGACTTACACTCCCTCGAGACCGATAAATAACCCTTCGTCGCGGACCATGTACCCGCTGTACCCGTCGTGCAGCTCAGCAAGACGGTACGTGCAACGCATCGTGATGAGCAAAATAGCCAAGGACAGAAACGTAAAAAAGGTGTACAGTTTCCACCCGAGCTTTGTGCCGGCTGCATTTCCAGAGCGAAAGTAGCGGTACAAATAGTCTCCCATAAGACCACAGAAGGTGCAGATGGTGAAGACCTGGAATGAGAGGCCGGCCAGGGCGAGATTGACGCCTTGTTGGCTGGTTCCCTTGGAGGTCGTAGACAAGGCACCGCCGGCAGCTTGGATGACGAGCGAGAAGAAGTCGCAGGGTATAAAAAACCAGTAAAAGAAACTGGGACGGCAGCGCGAGAGGTTGGGTGAGAAGTATACGATGATCTTGGCTAATGTTATGTAGATTGCGGCGCAGAAGTAGACAGGTGTGGTGGTGACACAGGCTAACGGCATGTGTAAGTCAGAGTCTGAATGATATTAGTAGTCCACTTACTGATTTGAAGCATAAACGCCGAAAAGTTAAACGGGTTATAGTACATCATCACACGTCCTATATACCCCAAGATAGCAGACACACACCCAACAAGGATGCAGGCCATGAAGAACCAAGACTTCCATCTTATTCCCTGATAGAGGTGGATGCCGGCTGCAATGGCGAAGAGGATAATGAAGGCGATATTGACGGCTAAGGTTGGGCGGTAGCCATAGACCGAGTACTCAACGGGGCAGATGTCGAGAGTGCAGTTGCCCTTGGGCCCAAAGATGATGGTGCCGGGAGGAATCCCAGGAGGACTTCCTGGAAACTCTCCAGGCCCCGGTGGACCCTGGCCATGAGAAGAAGGCATTCCGTAGGTGAAGATAGAGTCAATTAAAATCCGACAAGATGAAGTTAACGCCGGTGTTAACTAAACAATAACACAAGCCCAACCTTTTAGGGCAGTTGCATGTGTTTTGTAGCTTTGATTGCCTGCTGTCACAAAGTCGCTTCTAGTTGGTTGACGCTAAATTAGGCATAAAGGGACGACTAAGGCGCAAGGGCCTATACGATCTCACGATGTGGCATTAGCGTCCACGTTGTGGAAAAAAGGATGAAGGGGGTGAAATCTCGGGGAGGATCTCGGAAAGCCGTTGGCGAAATGATTTGAATCATGAGTTAGAACGTGGCTGACGGTGGTGGTCGTTTCTTTTCGGACAGTGACCGATTCTAGTCAACACGGTTGTCCGTGCCCGCCGCCTACGCAATTACGCAGGTGGGGGGGTTGCGTCAGCTTCAGCTGGATGCCGGCGACTTTTCCGTGCGTCACCAACCCTTGAGTGTACATAGCACGTAACGAAATGACAGCGCTGTGCAAGTTTACACGGCGACATTGGATAGCGCGAGACCTACGTCGTACTCGGTCGGTGCATTACGTGGCTTGTCCAGCCGCGGCGACATCTTGGTGGTTGGGGAGTCTGCCTGTGGTGAGTGGACAAGAATTGCCCAGTAAGTTGTTAACTTGCAATCTTTCTGGGATCCATTTGCAAGGCAGTGAACCATCGTAGCCCGTTTCACTGTATCAACACATATGTCTGTAAGGGATTCAGGAGTACGGGTCTGGTGATCCAAACTCGCCGAAATGGATGATAATTGTACTACTATCACCAGGAAAGTAGCTGTCAATGGTAGCGGCCAAGTATACGTCCCTATTATCGGACTTGCGAAAGACAGCTAGCTACTGCATAGCACCGCCAGTTTTAGCTAATTGCAGCTACTTAATACCATGCAAAAACATGCAATGCTTTTTTGCGGTTTGACACATAGCTTCTGTTTGTCAAGAGCTGCTATGTCTTGCGCAGAGGCCTCGGAAAACGCTCGACATGGCACAGACGACGCGGCGCCCGTTCTTGGCTTGACCGACGATAAACATGGCAGTCTACCCACTGCTCATCTGAAGCCCATCCACGGATGGAGCCTATGGCTTACACTTACATGGTTTGCTGCAACTGTTCGAATTGTTTGCTGTTCAGTTAGCTGGCTACGAGGCTGACTGCAAGATGGGCAATAGTCTCTGTTCGGGCTTGTTCCTGTCTGCCCTAGAGACGAGCATTATTGCTACGGCCTTAGTATCTATATCTTCGAGCCTTGGGGGCTTCGATAAGAGCAACTGGGTCGTGACTGCATATTTGATTACATACACGGGCAAGTAAAATGGAGTTGATGAATTCATCAGTTTCGACCGACTTACGCGTTGTTTAGGTTTTCTAGTCGTTTGGGCCCGTGTAAGTGATCTCTTTGGCAGAAAGAGCACGTTTATTGTCTCGTTTGTCATCTTCACGCTCTTCTCACTGGCTTGCGGCCTCAGCCAGACCATGGAACAGCTGTACGTCCGCAGTCCCTTTTAATGCTTCAAACGCCTTCGCGAATAACAATCTACTATTTTACAGCATCCTATTTCGTTCGTTCCAAGGTATGGGCGGAGCGGGTCTGTATAGCCTTGCCATGGCAGTTATGACAGAAGTAACCCCGGTCGAATACGTTGGAATCGCGGTCGGCCTCATGAGCGCCATCTTTGGTGTGTCCAGCATCCTCGGCACAGTTTTGGGCGGCATCATTGTCAGTTCAACATCATGGCGTTGGGTCTTTTTCCTAAAGTAAGACCCAAACTACGCACGATATCTTCGACGCTAATCGAATTCATCCAGTCTCCCACCCGGCATTACGAGTTTAATTGTCGTCATTTTTATCTTTCCCGTAAATTCTGAACCGCTTCCAATTACTTGGCGCACCATCAAGGGCATCGACTTCTTCGGAGTGACGCTCTTTCTCATCGGATGCGTTCCGCTCATTTTTGCCCTCGAGTCGGGTGGAATGCACTACGAGTGGAACGACGCGCCCATAATTGTGTCATTTACGCTCGGAGGCATCGGTCTGATCAGCTTTGCAATGTGGCAGTGGTATATTTCCAAGCGGTTTCAAAACAACTATCTGTTGCCCCTAGTTCCAGCATCTCTTGTGTCCCAACGGACAACCGGATTCTCCATGCTGTATGTAAAATGAAGGACACGGTATTATCCCCAGCATTTCTTTACAGTGTCGGAGGAAACAAATATTGAAGTCAATCAACCTTGCAGCCTGGCAATATAAACTAACACGTCCTCCAGGGCTGCGTTCTTTACCGGCTTCCCTTTTATGGCAACCATCATCTTCCTGCCACAGCGGCTACAACTTCAAAACGGCCTAACTCCCATAAGGGCCGGTATCGACATGCTTCCCCTGCTACTGCTCTCAGCTACAGGTGCCGCAGTCTGTGGCATGGTAGCCGCAAGATCCAAGATAGGAGGCATGGCTTGGTATTTATTAGTTGGCAGTCTTCCTCTACAAATGTTTGGTCTCGGACTTATGTCCACATTACCCAAGTCTGCTGGTCCCGTGCCTGCACAGCAATATGTTTTCCAGGTCTTTCTTGGACTCGGATTCGGTATTGCTCTAAGTAGTTTGGCGATCGTGGCTAGACTGGAGGTTAGCAAAGATGATATCAGTGAGTCACCATCAGCAATTTATAGCAGGCACGCACTCTGGCAACAAATTAACAATGTATTAGGTGTAGTAATGGGTGCCATCACTCAGGTCAGAGTCCTAGGTGGCCTAGTTGGTATTGCGATTGGACAAGCCGTCATATCTAGCCGAATTACATCCGAATTAGGGCCTGTACTGGGGCCAGATAGGCTTGCCGCGATTCTGCAATCCATCACCGCAATCCAAATGTTTCCATCAGACCTTGCCAACCTAGTAAGAGAGTCGTACGGACAGTCGTTTTCGTTGCAGCATAAAGTAATGATTGGATTTGCGGCTGCGGCTCTTCTATCCTGCCTGGCCGCATGGAAACATAACTTCGAAAATATGCAAGAACTGGAGAAGAAGCGTGTTGAGAGAGAAATGCAGAGTAGCTGCACCGGTCTTTCACCTATGGTTGAGGTGCCGGCGCGATTAGAGGGTGATATTAGAGATTCTGGGTACGAATTGACAGACCGAGGTATTCATGGAAGGATAAACCAGTAGCATTGGTCATGATGTCTATACTATATTTTCTACGTGCATAATACTACTGTATACCTGATACTTTGTGCAAATAGACCGCCTCTCTGAAGCAAATTTTCTTGTTGTTTTCTGTGTTTATCCTTTAAGCTAACATTAGTCTGACAAGCCCTCCAAGGCAAGGAAATCTCAACCAAATTAGTCGAAATAAAGTAACTCACGTCTGGCCTAGCCTAGGGTCAGCCAACACATATAGCCGTTTACGTCGTAAAAGTTTACCGAGTGTGTACCTTAACTGCAAGTTTAAATTCGCGAATATCGTGCAATCATACCACATATATATATAAATTTAAAGTAAAGAGAACATTTAATTTTGGGCTGCCTCAGCCAAAACAGTCTCCGGCACAATCGGTGACGTTGCTGCCATCTTGGCGGCGAGCAAGCTGATGGAAGAATTGCTCAGCAAGTCAAAGACAGAGACATCCGCCTTGATCTCGGCGTGGATCCAAGCGCGGAGTTCAACAGCCAAAAGACTATCGACACCGTAGCTGCTAACAGGTTTGCTGGCTTCGATATCCTCAGCCGGCATCATAAGCGATTTGGCCAACTTGTGGACTAACCTATCGACAATGGTATCCGTGGCCTGCTCAAGGTTGGTGACACCAGCCAGTACAACACTCAAAGGCGTCTCTGTTTCGTCGCCGATATCTTGTGAAACCCGGTGTGTGTCGACACGCACAAGGTGAGAGAACTTGGCGTCTCTGAACCACCAGGGATACTTTTCCAGCCCCTGGGCCATCATACCTCCGGTGCCGAGACCGACAATAAGCTGTGGTGGCATGGGTACACCTGGTAAGCTCTGCCCCCGAACGGCTGCTTCCAAAATGCAGAGGAGCTCGCGCTCTCTGATTGCAAGAAAATTCCATGACTGAACATTGTCGTGGACGCGATTATCGGTAGTATCCTCCGCGAGGAATCCGATACCGAGGATCATTCCCAAATCAAGGGAGCAGGCTGAAAGACCAAGGCGATGACGGTAGTGTGCGAGAGCGTCCTGGTACGAGTTACCTGCCGAGTAGTTACCCTGACCTCGGGAGCCGGCAATACCGACGGACGACGACAGGAGAATGAAAAAGTCTAGATCTTGTGGGAGATGCGCGTGAAGATTCCAACTGCCGTGAACCTTGGGCACGATTGCTCCTTTGAACTGGTCCAGTGTCATGTTTTCGTAGATCTGTTGGAGTTAGCTTAGAGATTAGTCGACGTTGGCGTTGGGCAATTTATGATGAGCCAAACCCTCGGCCAGTGAACTGTACTTACGGCATCTTGCAAATTCATCGCTCCTTGGATTACGCCCCTAATCGCCGGCCACGACTCCCTTTGGCATCTATCAAATGCTTCGAGGAGAGCCTTGTCGTCACCGATATCACATGCCCATGCTTCGGCTCGGGCACCAAGCTTGGTAAGATTGGTGACTAGATCAACGACAGATGCCTTAGCAGCGCCAGATCGTGAGAGAAGGAGAACGTTTCGTGCTCCTCTTTTCACCATCCAAGTTGCAATGTACCGTCCCAGACCACCACCACCACCAGGGAGGATATACGTAGCGTCCTCTCGGAAGCGGACTGGCGGCGCAGAAGCCGGGAGCATAGGGACGATATCGTCATTGTGAGCCTCCAGAACAATCTTGCCCATGTGTTTACCAGTCTGCATCATCCTAAACGCATCTTCCAAGCGGGAGAGGGGAATTACGTTGATTGGTGTCACTACCTTGGCAATCTTGTTGTTCAGAAGTTCAACAACTTCAGCGAACCCGCGAGCAGCAGTATCAATGTCCCAATGCAACAAATCGAGCATGTTAACAGAGTGGAAAGAAACATTACGGAGGAATGGCTCCATGTCCAACCCAGTGTTGCCCACAATGTCTCGTTGACCCAGTTCGACGAAACGGCCGAACCGGGCAATGACGCGCCATGAGGCACGGAGGGATTCGCCAGCCAGAGAGTTTAGCACAACATCGACACCACGTCCGTCGGTAAGTCGGAGGACGGCTTGGGAAAACTGCACGCAGTCACGGCTGTTGAACACATGAGCTTCTGGGATACCATAAGTCTCCAAGAGAAGCTGTTTCTTTGCTTCTGTGGATACAGTGGCAAAGACAGTGGCGCCGATGTGCTGGGCGAGGATGATTGCACCTTGTCCCACGCCACCGGCAGCACCGTGGATGAGGATGGATTCACCCTTGCGGAGTTTGGCAACGTTGGCGATGCAGTGGTGTGCGGTGCTGTAGACGACCGGGATGGATGCGGCTGTGGTAAGATCCATGCCTTGGGGGACGAGCTGAACCATTGCAGCCGGGGCTCGTGCCAAGGTTTTGAAGGTTCCCAGCTTCCAAGTCATGACCGCATCTCCGGGAGAAAGATGGGTGACATTACTGCCGACGCAGCTGATGATACCAGAGCACTCGACTCCCAGGGCAGGCTGGGCCAACTGGCCCATCGCGACCATGACGTCCTTGAAGTTCAAGCCCATCGCCTTCACACTGATTTCGACCTCATCAGCAGCTAAGGGTTTGGCACTGTCATCATCATCCTCAAACCGGAGAGTGTCAAGCCGGCCGGGAGTTCCAACCCCAAGCTTCAGCGGTCGACCAGGCTGCTGAAACGATGTCAGCTCAGGCTTAGGAGCGGTATGCAAAGTTAAAGCGACGTCATTGATATCATTCTCGAGAAGCACACGCTGGACCATGGGGTTACCATTTCGGATGGCATATTCCCAGTCTGGCGTTTCGCTGTCACCAGAATTGCTTCCGACGCTAAACACCGTGATAATGGCAGCGACACTCTCATCCTTGCTCAGGAGAGCACCATGCTCAACATCAAGCGTGGTCAAGTTGAGACCCATATTCTCCGATCGAATACTTCTTGCCATTCCCGTCATGAGGTTAGCCGAAGGGTTATTGCTGTCCTGAGTACCACCTCTCGTAACGTAAGTAATATCCTTGGTTGACAGAATGAGGCGCTTCAGAGAGTCCCAGTTCTCTTGGTTTATATCTGGAAGGAATCCTTGGTTAGAGGAAGCATCCACAAGGCACAGACAAGACTTATTCTTGAGTTCTTCCAAAGCCATGGTGTCCGCCAGAGGCATCACATGAACTGTAGATCCAGACTTGACGAGCTCTTTGCTCAGCTTATCCGCGCTGGCCGTAATGTCGGGGTCAGCGTTGGGCGGGAGAACAATGAGCGTTTCCTTGGGCATTGGGATCTCTTCAGTTATTGATGCACCGCTGACAATGACCGAAACACCGGTGTCGGGAAAGGGAACATCAGGGAAATCGACCTCGACACCGCTGTATCCAGCATCGAGAAGAGCTTTGTTCCATTGGCTGACCTCGAGAGTTGGGCCGTATTTTCGCCCGTCGTTATCACCGTACCACCATCCTTCCAAGGAACCCACAATCATGTGGAATCTCAACTTCCCCAATGCTGTGACTTCTGTCATAACCAGCTTTCCAGTGCTATTTTCACTTAGTCAATATCGGACAAACCATCCAATGAAACTATATAGAGGATTCGTAGGACATAATTAAACTTACGGCTTCAACATCTTCCTCGTGTTCTCCAGCGTCTTTGAAATTGAGTGAGTGGCATGCAAGACGTTGGACGCAACAATCAGATCATAAGACCCCTCCTCGAAGCCCTGGTCGGCAGGATCTTCTTCGATGTTCAGTTTGGCAAAGTCGATAAAAGTCAACCAAGGCGCCAGCTTGGTCTTTGCCTTTTCGAAATAGCCAACACTGATATCCGTAAAGGTATAGCTAGAGAATCGCGGCGCAGTCCCATTTGCACCACCTAGCTTCTCCAGGATGGGGAGGGTACTACTGGCTGTGCCAGCACCGATTTCCAGAATCTTCATGTTTGGGTTCTTATGCGCCATCATGTCAATGTACCAGCTCATTTGGGTGTACTGTGCCTTTGTCCCAAGACCAAATTTATAGAAATTGTTGAGGAAGTCTCCAGCCATGAGAACTTCAAGAGGAGAGATCTCGCCTCGAAGAATCTGGGGCAGGTATTTTCCATGTTGGACAAGGGCGTTTCCGTCTGTAGACGCCTCTGCAACACGGGCGAGCAGCTCTTCTTCGGCCTCGATGGTCATTCCAAGCCAGTCAATGCCAAGTGTCTCGTTTTGATAGCATCCCTTGCCCTCTTTGTAAAGGACGATACAGTGTTGCATATAGTCGTAGAACAATTTGAAGTTCCAAGCAAACTTGTCTGACTCCTCCTTGGAACATTCCTTTAGCACCCTCTGGCAGATGATTAAACATGCCATTTCCAGTTCGATGTATATCTTTCGGTCAATTACGTGAAATTCTCCGGCAGTTTGCTTAGAGCAAAGCTCTTGGAGCTGCTTTCGGTCTGTGAGATGCAGATCCTCCTTCCAGTGGAAGAATGTGCCAATTTTTCGCAAGCTCAGATCCTTCGCGGAGAGAGCATCGCTGGTATCAGCGCTGAGCCTTTTGCCCTTAATGCGCTCAAATATGACGAGAGGCTTTTGCCACGTATCGTCGGAAACAACTGCAAGACATTCACCTTCTTCAAAACCAGTAACATGGGCAGATGCATACCCCTTAAGAATGGTACCCGGCTCGCTAGGGATGTCTGCCGAGATGTATAGGCGCCCAATAGACACTGGGACCATGGGGACTGTCAACTCTTCATCGATTGCAGAGGCAGCGGGAAGAACCATCTGAATGATATTGTCCAGTGTCGCTGGGTGGATAACGTGCGGGAACTCGAATTGGCGTGGCATGATGCGCTTAGTATCAGGAATCTTGAGCTGACAAGTGCTCTGTCTATCTCCCTTGCGGATCTCTATCAAGCTCTGGAATACTCCGCCATAGAAAAGACCAATGGACTCCAGATGATTGTAAAAGTCTCTGGGGTTCTGTGGTCGAATACATTCCTGACGGATCTTGTCATACTGCCTGGCATGTTGCTCGGCCAACAGAGTATCTTCGTTGGCAAAGGTGTTGTCGCCAGATGAGGACTCGTATTCGAGACGAATAAGGCCAGCGCAGTTGAGCTCCCACGTCTCCCTTCTGGAATAAAGCTGGAATTCTTGCCACGAGGAAGTAAGAGCCTGGGAGCCATGGCGAAAAGGCTTGATGGTGAGCATTGCCTCAATACCCCTGTCTTCCACTGGCACAACTATAGCCTTGTTGATAATTATGTCTCGCAGATCATAAGCCTTGATCTTTCTAGTGCTGTCTGCTTTTTGGGACATGGCCTCGATTGCCATAATAACCATTCCGGCAGCCGGGTACAAACATGCGCCCTGGACTTTGTGGTGCTTGATCCACGGGACCTCGCTGAGGCGGAGAATGTTCCGGTATCGCGGCTCGTCAGGGATCCCATCGAATGTCTCGCCTCCAAATAGATCCTTTCGGCCGTCCCGGCGGAAACGGTGTGCTCGGCCGGCGTGGGGCTCAGACCAATATTTGAGACCGTGATTCCAGCCATAGGGCGGGATGTCGACTAGGAATCCATCTTGCGAAGGTACGTCCCTTTCATTGAGAATGGCATCGACATGAATCGGATAGCCGTATTGGAATAGACGGCCAGCAGCTGTAAGCGCAGTTTTGCACGCATTCTCACCTCGCTCAAGGATAGATTGATACGAGACATCGGCAGTTTGAGAGACGACAGTCTCATGGCTAAGAATCTGCTTGATTGGACCCTTTAGGCCAGCAGCAGGTCCAATCTCAATTAAGTGGTCGATAAAGGCCTTGTTGGTTCGCCGCTTGGAAGAGCCATCTGTAAACATGACGAGACATTGAAGGGCGGCCGAAAATTCCACGGGGCTGACAAGGTTTGCAACCCAGTAGGCTGTATTAAGTTCCGAATTGCTAGTGACTTCTTTGCCAGTGAGGGATGAAAACATCTTCGCGGATTCAGCCTTATCGGAATTGATATGGATGTCACCTAGGGCCTCAGCATACTTGTCAGCGATGACTCGCATGTGTGGAGAGTGGTAGGCAACTCCGACACGCAGCGTTCTCGCAAAGTGTCCGTCCTCCTTAATTATTGTTTGAAGTTCATCTATTGCGACTTCATCACCCGAGATGGTTGTGCTGTGAGGGCTATTCACACAGGCCACTGTAGCGTTTCCTTGGCTTAGTCGTTCAATATACGGCTGGACGTCATCAAGCCCTAGTCCAGTCGCCAGCATTGATCCATGAAGAGTCGGCGCAAATCCGCGAATGCAGCTGCAAAGGTATCCACGATGATACGAAATCTTCCATGCGCTTTCTCGAGAAATGGCACCCTTTGCATACGCAGCAGCAATCTCGCCACTTGAGTGTCCGACGACGGCAGTAGGTCGGATACCCCAGGTTCGGAGAAGATCAACCAGTGCAATTTGCAGAGCAGTACAGATGGGCTGGCTGAGATCGGGAGACGAGATTCTCGACAACTCTTGATTACGGTGAAGTTCTGCCATGAGAGACCAGGAGGAACCGATGCTGACCAAGTACACACTTGCGGCTTGGAGGCTCTCCTGGAACGCGGGATAGGCGCACAGTTCCCTGCCCATGGCAAACCATTGAGCTCCTTGGCCAGTGAATACAAAGCCTAGTTTCGGCGCGGCGCCCGAGTTAGAAGTGACACGAAGGGGCTTAACTACTACGTCTGCTAGCTGAGCCACGGCATCCTCCAGAGAATCGACAACGGCAAACGTCCTCCAGGGTAAGATGCTTCGCCGAAGAGCAAGCGTTCGGGCAAATTTCCTCAAAACTGTCCTTTTGTCCTTTTCAGATAGGTCTGACTCAAGCTTTGCTAAGAGATAGTCGGCGTAGATCTTAGAGTTCCTATGTGTACCCTCTTGCTCGTTAGACGTCCACAGGAAAAGCTTAGGAGCAAGAGCGCGCTTTAATGGGTTATCGCCGTCAACAGGAAGGTAAGGTGTGACTGATGACCAAGAAACCATGCTATCGGGAAGATTAGGACTCATGCCAATTGCCGAGTCAGGTGTAGAATCCAATGAGCTGTTGCCAAGATTTTGTACATTGTGATTTCCCCGAAGCTTTCGAGCTCTGAGGTAGTGATACGCATCGTCTATAATGCAGTGGGCATTTGTTCCTCCATATCCAAAGGAGTTGATTGAGACACGTCGAAGGCCTTGGACCGGCCAAGGAGTGAGCTGCGTAGGGACAGTCAAATTCCACTCCTGTAGGGGAATACGCGGATTTGGCTTCTCGAACCATATCGACGGCGGGATATCTCCCTTTTCAAGCATCATAACTGCCTTGACGACTTGGACAAGACCGGAGCCACCCTCAAGATGGCCAACATTGGTCTTCACGGACCCGATATAGAGCGGGTCGCCTGGAGCTCTCGCTGCTCCCAACGTTCTAGAAAGAGCACCTGCCTCTACAGGATCGCCAGCAGGTGTACCGGTGCCATGAGCTTCAGCGTAGCTTGTGTGTGCCATACTGAGACCAGCTTCGGCATAGACGCGTCTGATGAGAGATTCCTGCGCTTCACCAGACGGAAGAGTGATACCTGGCGTGTTACCATCCTGTCCGACGCCTGAGTTGCGGATGACTCCTCTAATTACATCTCCATCCTTCAGAGCCAAGTGAAGTGGCTTTAAAACACAAAATCCGGCACCTAAGTAATATGTTATTGTCTGGTCCATTTCAGTTTCACGAAAAACTTCTTGCCTTCACCACGAGAGTAACCATTGGCCTTGTGATCAAACGACTGACACTTTCCGTCAGGGCTCAGGAAATGCAGTCGGGTCATGGCGCCCATGATATCGGGCATCAGCATTAAGTTTGTACCGCCAACAATGGACTAGTTGGCATGTTGTTTAGCCTAACACAGACGACTTTCAAATCATCGCGTTGATGTAGGATTCACACTCACCATGGTCGTCTCTCCTGTGCGAAGACTTTGGCAGCCAAGATGTAGCGCCACCATTGACGAAGAACATGCCGTGTCAAGACTAACACTAGGACCCTTCATGTTAAAGAACCACGAGATTCTATTGGACATGATGGCAGATCCCGTGCCGGTGCCATGGTAAAGTGGAAGATCTTCAGGATCACAAGCCATCATATCGCTGTAATCTCTTGTAAAGCATCCGACATAGCATGAGGTGTTTGACCCATTCACATTATCCATTCGGATACCGGCTAGCAAATAGCTTAGCATGTGTATGAGATGATTATTGCTGTAAATGGTTCCTCTTACCGTTCTCCAGAGCCTCGTACGTACATTCAAGCGCCATGCGCTGTTGGGGATCCATGGCCTGCGCCTCAGCAATAGGCATTGTAAAGAAAGGAGCGTCAAATGCAGCGACATCTCGCTTCATAAAGTGAGCTTTTCGTACATTAATGGTGCCTTGACGCTCATTATTGGGATGGTAGTAGGCATTGATGTTGAAGCGGTTCTCAGGGATATCACACAACGCACTCCTACCCTCAGCAATCATGTCCCAAAGCTTCATTGGGTTCTCCGCATCTCCTGGGAAGCGACCAGCCATGCCAATAATGGCAATTGGCATGACATGATCCGTGTCAGACCCCTGTGAGGGGGTAGTGTCGTACGTGGGCACGCTACCCATCTTGTGTGACTATTGATGCGTGACGCAGTCACTTTTGTTGCAAATGTCGATGCGTCTGAAGCTGATGAGGCAAAGTTGACTTGCCTGGGTGTATGTTTGGAATTGAATGGATTGAACTTGAGCTAAAGGATGCACATAAATGGCTGATACTTCGATCTAATCTATCTACAGTGTTAGCATCGTACCACCATATATTCCCGAATTCGACACTGGCTGAGAGATCTTCCTGTCGCCTTCCAGGGGCTTCGGTCTAAGCCAGATGCCTTTGAGCTATGACTTAAATCTACCGCACTAGAAATAACGGCCCCACGGGTTTGTCAACCTCGTCGCCGAGACATGCCATCCCTGTTCCCTGTAACACGAGGGCAACGCGTTTTCAGGCAGTAATACTATCTGCAGAATTCTGGCTGACATGCATGGACCGCCGGTCTAAGGCGCCGCTGTAGGAGAAGTAGCCGGTCATGGTCAGCTTGAATCTCGCCGAAGTCTTAAGCCCCATTGGAGAGATGTGGAGGAACTTTACTGTATGTCTAAGCAGTCTTAATACGGAAACAACTACAGAATATGACTGGGGTGGGAATGATTGCACCAAACTGTTGGCGTGGGCTCACATCGCCGCGGCGACTTTATGCACATGAGCTAGCTCTCGCCCTGCTGGGCCTGGTCTAGGACTTCAACAGTCGGGTCTCATCGGCAACATTTTCGCGAATGCAAATTATAAGCTAAATTTAAACAAGTCTGTGCTGTTACTTATTGAAAGTACAATTGTGATCACACCACATGAGCAACAACAGCAACACCAAGAATATGGATACTCGGAAATTAGCCCAGCCGAAGCCAGGGAGTGCGACATTGCCTCCCCAGACAAGGCAAGGAACTAGAGAAACCACACATGGGCGCCAGAAACGGATACTTGTTCTCGTTACCGGTGGTGGGTACACCAATGCAGGTGAGTCTTGTCATCATCAAAGCCAAGGGTCCGCCTGTTAGACACGATCGTTGATTGATGATTGCTAGCCCCCTTATTCGAACTGGCTTCTATTCTTGCGTCGAGGGGCTATTTGATTGAGTTCGGTACGCTATCCGGTCGCGATAACTGGTTGTCTAATTGGCCTTTTGTTTCCCGTTTTCATATCATTGGCAAAGCCGTGCCTCCCAATGTGGAAGAGGAGAACTATCTGAACATGTCCAAGTGGGACACAGACTTGACATCAAATTGGGCATCAGTGTTCAAGACCAAGCTGTTCTTAGAGTCATCATGGCCAGAAGTATATGCTTCTTTGAAAGGGATTGTCCAGGATCATGAGTCTAGGCCAGATTTCATACTGGCAGACTACTGGGTGGAAGCGGCAAGAGATGTCTGCTTGGAGCATAACATACCTCTCGCGATGCACTGGCCACAAATGCCAACCGCTATGCTTCACGCAGCATACATCCCAGGAACACCAGGCCTTCAGATTGACGTACTCACCTCCGAGTTTGCCACGATCTGGCAAAGATTGAAGAATGCCTTTGCCATTTACACATCGCTTCCATACTATCTCCAATACAGAAGTGCGACAAAACGAATGCGTGCCTCCATGGGTGTGACCAGACAACCAAAAGTAGTCTCCAAGCCAGATTACCTCTGCCTCACAAATTCTTTCTTTGGTCTTGAAGCAGCCAAAGACCTTCCGCCCAATGTTGCGGCGATAGGTCCGGTATTGTCCGATAGCTTTGTACCCTTAACTGAACCGTTGCAAATGTTTCTTGCATCCCGCTTTAGAGTTCTCTACATTTCGATGGGAACGCATGTCTTGCTATCCCATGATCGTCTATGCCAAATCCTTCGCGGCTCCATAGCATCGCTTGGTGTGGGCATGGTGGACGGCATAATCTGGGCCATAGGATCCAAGGCACGAGCTCAACTGGTACAGTCGGAATTGATTGTTCTGCCGTTATTGGACTCAGCAAAGGGGCTTGGACCTACTTCGAATATTAGTGAAACAGTTGGAGGGCTGTTGAATAACAACCACCCTTCCATTCTCTTTTTGGAATACGCACCTCAACGTGCTATTCTTCAAGATGACCGCATCGCAGTGTTTCTCAGCCATGCAGGTCCGTCTTCGGCGAACGAGGCTGCCTTTGCAGGTGTGCCTCTAATCACCATTCCTGTATATTTTGACCAGATACAGTATGCAATGAGACTCAGAGACGCTGGTGTATCTGTGCCGCTTAAAAAGGAGACATTCAAGGCTCACAATGTCACCACTGCAATATCTCATATTATCGAAGATAGTGACCGCCAAGGGCCAATAGCAACTAATGTGAGGCGCCTACGGTCTATTGCCCAAACGGCCTCTCGCCGGAAATATCTGGCCGCAGACCTCATCGAAGAAACACTTGCTGACTGGGAAGGACGAAGTATCGAAATGAGGGTCGGAGTTGGACGGTCTCGTGGCATGCATCTTCAGACGGCGGATACAAGGATGGGGTGGTGCAAAGCGCGAAATCTGGATTTATGGGCCATTGTCAGCGCGGCGACATTGGTCTTGGTTGGAGTTGTCTCAGCTGTAGCGGTTCCTCTAGTTACGTAATATGTAGACCAATAACTATTTACATAAGTTCTATGCATTCTTACCAAGCATCAATAATATATCTGTCCAAACGCAGAATTACCGGAAACATTGGCCCTCGGCGACTTTTCTCAGCCTCGCCCACAAGTCGTCAATGAACCACCGAATTCCCGGTGACATTGACGTTCTTTAAATCTAGTCTGATCTTGAAGGATTCTTACTCATATCTTCAATGGTTCAGCCCTATTTGGAGTCCACCTTGATACCGTGCCTGGGTTGAAGCAGGATAGTTTGGGTAGGGTACTGTATCAGTAATTTCACGTTCTGTTTGAGCTCGAGTTTGAGGTTTCTGTGTAACTAAATTATTCCACTCAAACGATTATACACAAACTAGGGAGAGAACGCTCCCAATCGCCCACGATGTTCCTCAATATCCAAAGCCTTTCCCTTGTGGGCACACTTTCAACGGCCGGATTGATTTTCTCAGTGTATTATGCTGGTCTAGTCATTCACAGGATATTTTTTAGTCCTCTTAGATCATTTCCAGGGCCAAGATTAGCGGCCGCGACATTTTGGTAAGAAATCTACTATCGCTCGAAATCCAAACGATGAGCATGACCAGAGAGACAGACCTAGCTAACAAACTGAAGGTACGAATTCTACTACGATGTTGTTCTTGGAGGGCAATACACGTTTCACATAGCCGAGCTCCATGAGAAATATGGCTCGGTTGTACGTATAAATCCGCATGAGATTCATGTCCATGATCCCGAGTTCTACGACAAGCTCTATGCGGGAGCCGGCAAAAGACGCCACAAGTGGCACTGGGCAACGCGAGGATTTGGGGCTGAGATGTCAACATTTGCGACGGAGCTACACGAAGTTCACAAAGCTCGAAGAGCGGCACTAAACCCATTCTTCTCCATGGCGCGTGTCAGAAGACTCGAGTCTGTAATCAAAGAGAGAGCCGATGCCATCCTCCAACGTCTTCATGAATTTCGTGAGAATGGACGTGTTGTGCCTTTTGATATCCTTTTTGGGGCATATTCAGCAGGTATGGTTGACAATCGTTTATTCTATAATGCATGCTGACGATAATGTTGGTGACTAGATGTTATCATAACATATGCATTTGGGCGCCCGAGCCGCAAGATCGAACACCCGAATTTTGACAACGATTTTCACGAAGCCTGCGTCAACGGTGGTCGACAACTATTCCTGACCCGGCAATTTCCAATCTTGTTGACCCTGATCAAGATCATTCCGCCTAAATGGCTGCTGTCAACGTATCCATCCATCGCCTCCTTCTTCGCAATGCATCAGGTGAGCAGTATGGAACACTACTCCAAACGGTCGCCCACTTGACAGTTATTTTGTAGGATATTGCAGAACAGGTCAAAGCACTATATGATGCGCCAAAAGCAGACTCTGACGGGGGAGACTTGCCGACGGTGTTCCACGAGATCTTATATAGCAAACTTCCGGAGCACGAGAAGGCATTTCGCCGACTGGCTACTGATGGAGGCGCACTTGTTGGTGCCGGTACAGTGACTACAGCTTGGGCTGCAACAACAGCCGTGTATTATCTCGTATCGAATCCGGACTGCTTACTCCAGCTGAAGTCTGAGATAGCTGACGCGATTCAAACAGCGGCAGATGCGGGCCAAGACAAGGAGTGTGGACTGCCTCTTAGTGTTTTGGAAAAGCTACCGTATCTGTCAGCAGTGATACAGGAAGGGCTCAGACTCAGCTATGGTGTGGCAACTCGGCTGGCTCGAATCGCCCCAGACGAGGCATTGGTAGTGCAGTCGAGCAAGACGAGTAAGACGAGTAGGACCGGCTCAGAGGAGTGGATAATCCCACCCGGAACTCCGGTATCTATGACCCAGCTCCTCATCCTCCGCGACGAGGGCATCTTTCCATCCGCTTCCACCTTTCGGCCAGAGCGCTGGCTGGAGCAACCACACTTGGACAGATACCAGGTCGCATTTTGCAAGGGGTCTCGTATCTGCCTGGGAAAGAATCTGGCCATGGCTGAGCTCTATATTATGCTGGCTGCGTTATTCATCCATTACGGGTCAAAGAGCGTCAGGTTTTCCAATGACATTGGTTACCTCGAACTGTGGAAGACGGATGTCGACGACGTTGAGTGCCGCGTCGACGCGTTTGTGCCCCTACCCAAGATTGGATCAAAAGGGGTTAGGTTTACGGTACACACCTGGCAGTAATTTTGACAGATATAGCTTTATGAATTGAAGTAGATATATTACACCTTACTATATCGCTAAATAGCATATCACCACCAAGTTTTCCTGTAGCCAACTCTCAAGTCCTTGGATCTTTATGTAACTATATTACGCCTTTCGTCCAACTATACGTTTTTGTTATACTTCCCACTTGTAGTTGTACCTTGACACTTCATAAAGTAGCCAGACAGCGACTTTATACAGTGTGTAAGATAGTGTGATATTACCATATATGATTAGATTTTCGAAGGTCATATCATATATGATATGGGCAGAACCGTCATCATATCATATGAGGTTGATATGATATGATCAATATATGGTAATATACACGGTAATATTATTCACGTGATAATACTATGTCTACGAAATTGGTTGCAGATATACAACGGCAGCCTCAAATCAAAGTCATATCTAGCCTATGGAATCTCTCCGCTCTGATCAAGGTCGTCGTCGGCAAAAGCTACCCTGCTGCCTTTGCCAAGCCATGATTTGAGGCATTCGGTCGCTTCAATGCTTTCAATGCCCATGCGGTTCCTACGGTCCGTAATAGTGATTTTCGTACCCGAAAATAGGCGTTCTGGCTCCGCCGACATTGCCGGAATGGACAACACATCTATGGCCATAATGGATAGATCATAGAGCTGGGTAAGACTTCCTCTGAGTAGGCTCAAGCCACCAGGATCGTGGATCCCTCACTTCTGGTACTAATGGAGCAAGAAGATACTTGGTGTATTCGTCCTGATCAAGGCTAGTCCCCTTCTTCTGCTGCGCCCACTTGTGGAAGGAGTTCTTGACCTCATGAACTGATTCTGACGTCTGGGTAGGGACTGTAACTGCAGTGGATTTATATTCTTTAGTCCAGAAATCCAGCATTTGTTTCCGACAAGGTGCCCGCCAGTCTGAAGGCCAATTGTTGTCAATATAGTCCCACTTCCACTGTGGAGATAATACTAGTGCTGCAATATAGACCGGCGATCTGTCCGTCAAGCTGTAATACTTATCCAGCTTGGCCCAGCCAGAGTTGCAACAAGGACTCATAAACGGGTCATTGGCATATGTTTCCTTTGCAGTCTCAAACTGCTCAAGCAGGAAGTCCATTGTCGGCAACACTCTGTCAATAGTTGCATTGCGACCTTCTGTACCTGTTGTGGCATCATAAAAGAACAACAGGACGTCTCGGAGCTTTTGCAAGTCTTGCCAGTCCTTTTCCGACAGCAGGTCGTCGTTGTTCTCTTGATATTGGTGGCAAAAGAGGTTGATAGCAGTCTTGAGCTTTGTTGCAGCACGGATCATCGCATACCAAGAGTTCCAGCGAGTAGAGTTGTCCCGTACGAGGTTGCGGCCGCCACTGAGTTCTCAAAAATTGGCCAAGCGTTGTGTGCTCCGCTGGATATAGACCACAATATTGTGGAGTTTCCCAAGAGGACCCTTGCGTCGCCATTGTTCCATCTCGAGTTCCGTCGGTGTTGTCAAGGCACTCGTATTATTCTCATCTGCGAGAGATTCATCGTTTGTATGAAAAAGAAAGGACTGGGCGGCTAGGTTAATGATATGGCCATTGCAGCGAAGGCGGTGGTGCTCGGCATCATAGACAATCTGATATTGGTCGAGTAATACTACTCGCAGGCCAATTAGCGTGGGTTACGAGCTGTGAATGAATGGTAATCTGTAAAGCCCTGTTTTGCAACTCGTGAGATGGTCATATGACGTACGTACGCGTCGAAATAGCCTTCATCATTGTACTGTTGTTGTCTGCATTGTCCATCATGAAAAAGCCCACTTTTCGAGGCAATTCCATAGTCGCCAATAACTTCCATAACGCAGTCTGCCATATTCGGGCCCGAGTGCTTCCCATCGAGTTCTCTTAAAGCCAGAACGGAGTATTCTAATTGGCCAGATTCGGATGTGTAGTGTGCAACTATGCCAAGAATTGCAAGAGCATTGGGGGAAGTCCAGAGATCAACTGTAAAGTGTACTTTTGAGAGAGCTGACTGGATATCGCGTTTGACTCGATGCTTCTGAGCCTCGAAAGCCCGCAAGGTCCAGGTGCGTATGGTGGAGTGGAGTTTGGCAGCCAGTTGTCGATCTCTGGATTCAGGTAGCAAAGTAGGGTCCTGAATTCTGACAGCGTTGCCATGCGGAATGAGACGCTACAGGTTGTGATCCATCGTACGTATAGTTGTTCGACAACAGCGGGGTCTAAATCGTGAGTTGCAACCGTAGAGAGACAGCGACGTTTGTAATTGGTAAGTTGCTGGGCTTTTTCAAAGGCGTCGGCGATGGTGGCTTGCATCAATGCAGTCCGGGCTTCTTGAGTAGAGGATATATCGATGTTATGCCGGTCCTTTAGGTGACCTGAAATAACAGTTGTTCCACCAGACTCTAGATACTCTTTTGCGCAGTATTTGCAGCGCCATATTGACTTGCCCTTCGCATTGAGAGTAATCTCATTGCGGTCAACAGGTGTATAGTGCCAGACTTTCGAGTAACGCCTTTTAGTAGCAGCCGAGGTGGTTATCTCCTTGAGCACCAAATTATTACGTTTTTTGGCCCCCAATTTTTTACTTTGGGTACAACGACCCTCTGGGTACAGGGATTCGCGCTTAAAACCAGGTCAGTATGGCAGGTGGAAAGCGGAAAACGGCCTCCCTGGCCAGCGAAAGCCAGCAGCCTTCGAAAAGACGGAGGTCTACATCTTCTTCCATTACGGTAGCCCAGCCGAGTTTACCATGCCCAGCTTCGTCGTCGCCGTTAAAGCCACTGCCGGAGCCGTCGCTTCGAGCAACCATCGACCGCCCTGCTTTCGAACGGGTTCAACTGCAGCCCTTTGATCGTCGCATCTCATCTGACTTACCCCGGAATAACTTATTCGATATCTTTTCAGAGTTCTGCCCTAATCATATAGTCGATACGTGGGTAGAATACATCAATGCACGACACATTTTCCTGCCAAATTATGAAGAAGGTCCACGGCAACAACACTCCTTACACAACACATGGAAGCCAACTTGCAGGCAGGCTTTCTATCCATACTCCATACTCCATACAGACCCGTATGGAATATGGAATATGGAATATACCTTGTATGGAAAGTATTCCATACGTATGGAATACAAAACAATGACGTCATATATTCCACGGTGAGCCAGTTGTCAGGGTTTGCCGCCTTATCATTTGATCGTCTACACTGATTTCGTGGCAAGGTGGTCCAGGCGGTTCAGGTTGTCTACCAGCTCAACCTGGACAGTCTGGTCCACCAAAAATGGCTGGAGGCGACCATGGTAGGCCGTTCATGCGGCCAAAATGAGTTGGACCGCCTGGCCTGCGAAGGAAGACATTCTAGCCCTTGAAATTGCCCAGGAGAATTTGCATGGACCCACTTTCTCCTGTATTCCATACGTATGGAATACTAGCGAGCGATATGGAGTATGGATTAAGTGTATGGAATACTTTTGTATGGAATACCTTATTCCATACGAGTATGGATAGAAAGCCTGCTTGCAGGCAAGAGATTTACCTTTTTTTTGGTATCCTGATATATATGTCTCATACCCAAGTTCCTTCACTTCAAGAGTACTGGGAGACTTCATCAGCAGATGCGATACATCCTATTGCAAGGTTCATGTCGAGAGGCCGGTTTCTTCAACTTTATCGACGATTCTGTACCTGGGATACTTCTGATAAGTCGAAGACCACAGTATTTGACAAAGTGAATGACTGGAGTACTCATATCCAGCGCATCTCTACCACTTATTGGATGTCCTCTTCCAGTATTAGTATTGACGAAGCAATGGTACGCTTTAGTGGCAGAAGTAAAGATATTGTCCACATTCCAAGCAAGCCGATACCGGTCGGGTATAAAATCTGGGTAGCTGCCGACTCGGGATACTTCCTCAGGTGGTCATTTCATGCCAAAGGCAGTGGGCCAATCGAGTACGATTCGTCAGAATACCCGAACTTGGCACCCACACAAGGTGTTGTCGCCGACCTTCTCCATAGATTACCTCCACCACCGTCACCTCAGCACGGGTATCACTGTTTTATGGATAACCTCTTCGCAACTCCTCAACTCTTTGAACTACTGCGAGATAGAAATATTGCAGCGACAGGTACTACACGTCCTGGGCGAATAGACAGTAAACAGCTGGCTTCCTTAAAAGCTAAAGACAAGTCAAAAGATGTCGTCCCTTGGGGTACAGTGTATGCTAGGAAACACAAGTCAACAGACGTCATGCAATTCGGCTTTAAGGACAATGCATTTGTCCTTCTATTAAGAGCACAGCTTATGACGGTTGGGAGATCCCTAAAGAGAAGCTTCGCCGTCAGCCAGCAAAGTCATCTACGAGTGCAAAAACAGCAAGAGTACCATTTCAAGGGCAAGCAACCAGAGTACTTGACATTCCTCAGTTGATTGATGCATACAACAACAACATGAACGGAGTTGATATCGGCGATCAACTACGTTCAGAGTTCCAGACAGGGAGGAGAATTCGACGAGGTGGTCAGCAAGCTCTTTTATACATGTTTCTACTTGGTACGAGGTTCTTTACTAGTTGTTCTATACTGTGCTAATGATGCCAGCAGAAGTAGCGATAACAAACACATACCTCCTTCAACGTCACGGCTGGGACAAGCCCATTACGAGCCAGAATAGATTTCGCAAGCGCCTGTATCTTGAGATCTTCGAGAGGTTTGGTCAGCAGGTGGCGCTTCGAAATAGTAGCTTGGCAGGTTTCAACGAACCTGCTTCCACTGAAAGCTCCATGCAAAACCACTTGAAGGTACATCTCACGGAACGCGGCTTTTGTGCCTTTTGCTCTTCAAAACGGCGAAATACATTGCTAAGTCAATCGCAACTAGTAAAACGGCCACCTCAAAAACACTCGGTGATTACAGGGTGCCAGCAATGCGGCGTTGCGTTGTGTAGCAATTCGAACTAGAACGAAAGGGAGACTGGGGAGTTGGTGAGTTCATAGTTCAAGATGCATGGTTGAGTGGAGCAAAGGTCATTGAGAATATGGCCTATGGAGTTGTTCTGCCTTCGCTTCCAGTCTTTCGTACTCAGCTATTGCTTCTGGGTCTGCCTTGATGGCTTCAAGATCACAGTGGGTCAAATACACCTCTTCGAGATCCTTTCCTCTACTCAATGCCACATATGCTTGTCCGTCAGAGAAGATATTAGAATTCAAGGCGACGGTAACAGCTGGCAGTGACAGACCTTGAACCTTATGGATTGTCAACGCAAATGCGTTGATTATTGGAAGCTGTACACGTTTGTATTCCACCCCATTCGTCTGGAAATACGACGGAGTTTTGTGCAAGTGCATGACCTGAACTGCATTAGCTGCTTTGCGGGTCTCTAAGCTTCAACTGTAGGGCCAGGGCAGAAGAACCTACTTGGATACCGTCTTTAGTGGGAAATGCAGCCTCAACTTCGTCGTCGGGCAACAAATTAGTAATAACACCAATAGAGCCGTTAGAGATCCCTCTCTCGCTCATCATGCTATTTGTGAGGAACATCACTTTGGCCCCAACAGTACACACCACAGAAGATGGGAAGTTTGTCCCCTTATTGAATACCTTCGAGTGCTCTAAATGTTGTAACCTTACTCCATTTTCAAAGTCCTCGGCTGTTGAAACGAATATAGGGTTCTCTGATGGCATGCCGGAGAGAACGGCATGGTTTAGTGCTGCAGCCTCATCGCGAAGAGAAGACAGGTACGTGGTATTCCACATGACATGTTCTGGGTTATATTGGCGCCATCGTTCTTCCAGAGTGCATCTTACCTCGCTATCGATGATTCCGAGCCGAATCTTGTTCAAGATTCTGAAGAACTTATCGTTTGTCTGCCGGTGCGGTTGTCGTAGGAAGATGGGATGGAAAAGCCTCCAAACAGAGGCCTTAAAGACCTTCAAACCCTCCACGGGGGGTAATTGCATCAAGTCCCCAAAAACGATGACATGCATGTTGCCGAAGGGTCTGTTATTTCTTCTCAGTTTGGCAAAAAGGGAGGCAAGGTAGTCAAGCAGTACGCCATCTACCATCGATACTTCGTCGATGATAAGCACGGTTTTCTTTTCCATGTCTTTCTTTTTTTGATCTTCGAACCTAAATAAGCCCGTGTGGTAGGCGCTTCGATTACTATAGATTGACAGAGCCGAGTGGATTGTATTCCCATCAATATTTCTTGCCGCAATTCCAGTGGGCGCAAGCAGTAAGGAAGGGTTCCGGGATTTGTCGCACCAATACTGCAGGGCACGAAGGAGGAAAGATTTCCCCGTCCCACCAGGCCCTGTTATGAAGAACATACGGCCTTGATGCCTAGATGCAGAAATATTTTGCGTTACCATGCTATAGCACTGGTATTGCTCGCCTTTCAGAGTAAGGCCCGCAGCATCAGCAAGTCCTGGGACCGCCATGGTATTCAGCTGCCGGAGCTGCTCGGATACCATATCATGGACATTTGGCGGAGCCGTCCCCGCAACTCTTTGAACCATCTCGCAATACTCCCTCCCGAGGGCTCTACTGCCATGTTCGACTCTATCGGCATGTCCTCGTAAAGCAGCATCGTAAAGTACTGGGTCGAGCTCGAAAAGCCTTTCGCGGTAAGTGGCGGAATTCGCAATGATTTCATCATCTGACCTCCAATGGTATCTATAAAGGAGTTGCACGTAAAAAAATACCTCTCCATCACAAAGTCGTCGGTAAGAAGTGCGAATCAGGATGGGCTTCTTCCGTTGATAGACCCAATATCCTAATGAATCTTGCCACCCTTCTCGAGGACCCTGTCGATTAACGGTGCGAGTTTTCGTAATTTCATAGTATGCAAAGTAGTCAAAATAGGTCAAGACTTCGAATCGAGGCACTCTTGGTCGAGCAAAATATTTCTCCATGGCGTCTGGGAAATACGGGTCTTCAGGGTGCTCGAGGATATGGTTAATAGGACGAACAGAATAATTCCTCATTTCAGGAATACTGGTTGGAAGGTAGAGAGATCCGCTGGTGCAGCGAAAAATGTCCAACCCCAAGCACAGCACAATTATTTCCATAGATCCCATTCTGCGAGCCAACAGGTGCTTCTGAGTTGTTGTACAATCGCCCACAACGACCTGAGAGAGTGGCTCGTTTTTGGTGAGGTATTTCGTGATGTAAGAGGCAAGACCTTGGCTCGTCACGAACTGAACGTTGCAGTGGCTTTCCCAGATTAATAGCAATTGAGAGTTATAAGGAATTACCCACACGTCAGCTTCGGTGCGGGCATAAGTATACCTGGGGTTGCCAGGCTGATGAAACGTCCTGCCCGACACGTCTGCTGGAAAGCCCTTGGAGCACTTTCCGTACCTCCCGGGTCCGCCACAAATGTGGTCTTTGCATTTGTGAATCTGATATTTCATGACAAGGCTATGCAACTCAGGCTCCTTTTCGGGATCGGGAATATCTGCGCGGACAAAACCAAACGCAAGCAATTCCACGATAGACTTCTCAGTCCACAATAAGCAATGGCTGTGTATTGCGCCCCGTAATTGAAACTCAAATCTTTCGATTAGTTCCTTTAGGACACCAAACTTGGCGTGGTTGGACTTCCCTTTCCAGAATTTGGATTTTAGATTATGGATCCTCTCGTAGTAATATTGAACTCCCTCCCATGGATGGTTGGATGGCATAGCAGTAGAAGAGATAGACCGCAAAATGTTCTTAAATTCTTCCCAGCCTTCATTAAAAGTCAGCGTGATAAAGAGTTGGGGGAGCCCGTGGCCTGCAATCATCGAGTTTACGAGGCGTTCCTTTTCGAGAAAATAAGCTTCTCCGGTTCGGATTGAGCCAGGTATACCATGTGTGAGAGTTTCACTAATAATAGAATGTGTCCCATAATTCGACTGCTGTAGGAGTTGATGCTGAGGAAGACGGTTGTCTATAGCTTGCCTCGTTTTATTATGAATAAGGCGATTTGTATTCTGAAAGATTCTTGTCGCTTCCATTTCTTGGTATGCCCACGCAGCCCAGTAATAATCGTCTCTGAAAGCGCGGTTGTAGGAATTGAGCTTCCGTATTGTGTCCATGTGGCGCGTATATCTAGAGCGCCCATCTTCGCGGCGCTCTCCTTGTACAAATTGTCCTTTCCCGTAAGGATAAACGTGCGGAAAGCAGAGCACCTCGACATCCGGATCAGTTCGATATAGCATCGGCTTTGGAGGATGTCCTTCGGGGACCTGTACTGCCCCAATGGAGAGCCTGTCGTATCGGAAATGCTCATTCCTTGTTTCTTGGTCGTACTGAAAGGGGTTCATGACAAGATCCGGGCGTGTTTGAGGTCGCTGCTCATCGCTGTTCTCAGGGAGGTCGACAGTTGGTAACGGGTGGTTGATTTGAAGATGCGCCCGCACATCATTCCTTTGGAAGACGGGGTTTCTTTGCAGCAGCCAATTGCGAACATGAATTAGATGCTCGAGATTCTGGTGTTGGTCTACTCGATGTGGACTGCTCTGCAGATAAGCCCCAAGTGTGCCAGAATAGAGCATGTTCGCTCGCTCATTAATCGGATTCGTATTAATAACGCCTGACAAGGTACGGTACACGTAAGGGGTTGCGTGTAAGTCGTACCCTAAAGTCCTTCCTAGATTCGTATCCAACTTGAAAGGGGATATGAATAGAGTCGATCGCCGTGGAAGAGAAGCAATGCACTGAGGGACCTTGCCGCAGTCTATAGGAGCCTGAGGCTCTTTGCAACAGTCCTCGCAGAGAATCACGCCACCAGGTTCGTCAGTCACAGGAACATTGAACACTCTGGTGATGCCGTATTCATGGTTGTCCTGGAATGCTCTCTGTTGACGCTTCCTCGGGAGCAGCAAGGTTGCGCACTCGGCACATGGTGTATCGGGGAACTCCTTGTTCCAGCGGTCCTTAAATCTTTTCCTCATGCCTCGAAATCGCACCTCAGCTTCTGCGAATATCGCGCCCACCCGGCGCCGTCGAGGTCTCGCCGAGGGAAACTCTGTATCCTCGTTACTACGATGACGATGACGACGGCGACGAACCCTTGTAGTATTAACAATAATAATATCATCGTCTTTTGCGTAACGACCCCTGCCATTGTCGGGCGGTGGAAACCGGCTGCGCTGGTTGACTTGTGTATTGATGGAGAAAGTTTCCAACAGTGCTTGGCTATTATCGTTAAAAAACGATTGAACAGGGGTCCGTATCATGCGCAGTCGGTCCTGGTTGCTCGTTGGTGGCGGCATTATAGCTGCAAAATCGTTGCTGCCGGACTTCAGACATTATAGGGGCACAGTTAGACTGTGCCTTACTGGGCGTTCTACGCACTGGGTAGTGGGAAGGCGTAAATGCAGAGTCTAAAGAGAATTAGAATCAGTGCAGTTCTAAAATACATAAACAGCCAAAACAAAGGATGCCTCTTATTCCTCAAGCTCATCTTCGGTCAACATCTCCTTTGCTTTCTGGCTCGGCTTCCGACTGCGCTTAGAAGAAGGCTCCTGAGGGGGAGCAGTTGCTTGGCGCTTGTTCTGCAAACCACCTGGGGCAAAAGAGCCCATCGCAGAATGATCGTCTTGAGCCTCGGGCCCGCTCTTGAGAACCTCAAAATCAACAACTAAACCCCCCCTGCTGCCATCACCCATTGTGAGGGAGGGGGTGGAACTGGCGCTCCCGGGAGTAAATGTGTCAGATACAGTATGAGGCGTTGAAGCGGAACTCCCACTGTGCAAAGCAAAGCGCGAGTTGGGCGGAGTCATAGGAGCGGGCACTCTTCTCATGTTTGCCTGCTTGCCAGGTGACATCTTAAGCGGCACATCTCTACGACGAGATGAGCCCCCCTTGGCAGGAGAACCGACACTGTTTACAGGGTCTTTGTTGGTGGAGTTAAAGGACACCGCGAGCAAGTCAAGATACCCAGGCTGCTGGGTCTCCTCATCTGGAAAGGTATAGAAACCATCGACGAAGAGCCTGCTCTGAGCGCGCAGGTTTTCGCTACCGAGAGTGCGATCAAATTTGGGAGACTGTTCAGCGTAAATGTATTGAGTCTTTGTACGGGTTTGCGAAGCTTTGAAGGCTCTGTCGTTGCGTAAGGCTGGAGGGGCGGGATCGCCATAGTACCCAGTAAGCTTCGCTTCGAATTCGAACGTGCGAGTAGCGTCTACAAACCGCGGTGTGCAAGTTAATTCCGCTGCCGCATTGATACGCAACTGATGGATGGGCAGACAGTCCGCTGCCAAAGGAATAGCGTCAAAGGCAGTAAACTGTATAACGATCAGCAAGCAACTTGCGGAGGGTGAAGAACGGTGTAGCATCAAAGGACGGAGTCAGAGGAGAGAGAGAATACTTGCCTTAGGCGCCTCTGCCTCGTCATTCCCTGGAAGCCGAGCCTGACCGCGGATCATGTATGCTCGCCCAGTGTCCAACAGATCACCATAGAACGCGATATGAAAGCTCCTCCAGTCCCCTGTTGAGACATCACTTCTGCCTTCCTCGAACTCACATAGGGCATTGTGATATGGGGAGTCCGGGATTCTACATACCTCAGCTACACGGGCGAGAACAGTAAACCACGTAGACATAATAGGAGAGGGCAATAGAATAGGGTGAAATACCATATGGGCTTTGGGTCAGGCATTGTGGCTGGAACTTTTTGTTAAGAAGTGTTGGAAGATGCCAAAATATTGAGGGCATTGAGAACCTTGACGGTCTTTGGATACGTTGAGAACCTTGAGAACCTCGAGAACCCTGAGGGCATACATGATTCCTCAGGCATCAAATTTCTAACGTTACTGAGGTCATACTGAGGTTATACCGAACACCAAAGCATTAGAGGCCGGAGGATGGGAAGTGCTGTATTGATGTGAGGATTGAGGAGGGAAAAGGTTGACATCGCGACTAGGGGAAAAAACGTCCCGTAGTATTGGGCATATGTTTGAGGGGAAACCGCCGTAACTGACGACTTTCAAGCTACGGGGACCACAGGGGAAGAAGAAGATCATTTTTCTCATTTTTTTCTCATTAATATGATGCTGCTGTATCATGATGTATTGCCAATGCACCATAGCACGTACCACGTAGCACGAAGCACGCAGCACATAGCACATAGCACATAGCACATAGCACATAGCACATAATCTTAGTTCGCCTCGGGAACTGATCAACTAAGGCCCAAAATGGATGGAATTACCCAAAATGGGATGGCTTGACGCTTAGCGAGGGGCGTCTAGATTTATCATGTTTATTATATAAGGGACTGTTGGGATCGATGGCATTCTGAAGAGTGACATGGACTTCGCTATGGGCAGTCGTTTGTATGTACCATTTTGTACCAGTGGGTCTCAGACATGGGTTTTCGCCCATCTGATTGGTCCATACCATGGGGGCCAAAAAACGTAATAATTTGGTGCTCAAGGAGATAGAGGGCAGTGTTCCGCTAAGAGATGGGGAGTCAAGAGTCTCCAATGGCTCGCTATCAAGCCGCCAAAGCATATCAGAAGGTTGGGACGACATTCTGTTGATACATTTGTAACGGTCTTAGTGAGTATATTGACAACATACTAAGCGACTACAACGAGTATGCAAAAGCTGGAGGAGGAGGAACAAAGCTAAGAAAAGGAGAGCTTCTGTCAAGATCAAGTCGCTCATTCAAAGCAAGCCCAGTATGGTATTGCCTACGAGGCAACAACATTATCATACTGCTGCCTTGCAGGCAGCAGTATTCTAAAGTATTTAGTATTCGTATAAGTCCACTCTTTTTGTAGGAAATCAAGAGTCTCTCGTTGCCCGATTCACAGGGGATCTTCTGCCCGATCGTCGTCCAGTTATGCAAACGAGTCGTGAAGTGTGACAGCTTCAATCAGCTCCTGAGCTTCGGGCCAATCTCGCTTGTCAGGGGGTCCCTGGCAGGGACTCCCTGGCCGGCTGCCGAAAGCGCAAGCTGAGACACCTTCGGGGCTAACCTGTAGTGCCTTCATGACGAGAATATTTGACCTCTGTTGTGCTTGTTGAGTCGTGAAAGTCAGGTAGTTGGCTATTTTTCAGCATTAATATTGTATATACGGCCATAACACGGGCTGCGATATCATACGGCGACCATATGAGATTATGGGATATCATACGGCCACAATATCATATGATAACTATGGTAATATCAATATATGGTATTATTTATTGCCATATCACAAATACTATCTTACACACTGACTTTATATAATACAACTCATTTCATATTTCGAAGTTCCTCGCTCCATTTCTGCAATTGCTGTCTTAGGGTTGCCAACCTTGATTGGGCTTGCGCTGTTCCTGCAGCAGTTGGAATGAAGGCGAAAAGTCTTTGTAGTTGCTCGAGATGAAAGTCCATTGCTTCGGTATCTAAGAGCATCGCCAGGCGCGACTGCGTGCCAGAACGCTTCCATTGTGGTAGCCCGCCAATACCGGTATCTCGTAACTGCGATGACCACGGTACAGCGGATCTGCGATTATCAAGCCATAACGTCTTGCGCCGGTCCAGTACGGTCTGATAAATGTCCATCACAGTATTAACAACCGATACAGCGAGTAAGAGACAATAATATGTCACTTTGTCCGCGCCGGAAGGCATGTCTTTGGGTAGCCGAGTGACCAGATCACAGAGACAGGACACTCGGTTGAATAGCGCATTTAGGCATGCTCCATGTCCTTCACTAGTATCATCCATTCTTTCACTGTCGGATATTCCTTCGCGATAGCTCTGTAAGCTAAACAGTGACTGAGAGAGTTGTCCATAAAGCCCCACAACGTTCATTGTGTTGGATTCTGATACACAGTCTGCACCATTCCGGCCAGTGTCAGACCTATCTGAAGATGTTATGGGCAGGCGATATTTCAAAAGGTCTCGCTCATCGGTCAATTCGTTTATATGCGTGGGGCTGCGTGTGTTTTCTTGTTCCAAAGGCAACTCTGACGAACCTGTCATTAATCTTGGCTCAAGAACCGGTTCATACGCACGACCGTTCAGGGAGTAGTGTCCTTTCGGGAGCCCAAATGTCTCATGGTAAGCGTCAGTGGCAGAAGGAGTTGTGTCTAAGAATCTAATTAGGTCGCACCAAGGGGTCAATAAATATTGTTATAATTGACCCTCCCAAGTGGATTCGAGTGAGGCTTACGAAGAGGCGATGTAAACTGTGGAATGTGTCCCCATAGTACTCTCCCAGCATGTCGACGAAGAATCCAGTCCGTCTCCCGTGTCTATTTGAACATTCGTCGAAGTCGACGCCACATCGTTGCTCATGTCGAGTGGCATCAAACCCTCTTCAGTGTCGTTGTCGGCTTCACCTACTGTCATGTTGAATAAAATTGTATTCTCCGTATCATTGTCTGCAGCCCCGCCGCAGCAAACTGTTCGGGAGATAGTTGGACGTTCCTGTTCTGTAATGGACTGTGGAGTCAAAGTTCTCGTTGATCGTTCACACGGAGTCTTACGACCTTGGTGTCCGGTGCCGCTGCGTTGACGAGGGCGGCCCATCTGGTTTCGCGGGCTATAGGTACAGACTTGTCCGCTGTCTCTGCAGTTTGCGCAGGCACCATGGCGACGAGAAATACAACGAGTCTTGCGGCGGTGGCAATTATCACAGGCTTCGCGGAGAACAACTTCCATCCTGAGGCACGATATGTTGAAGCCAGAAAGATGACGTGCTAGACATCAGATGTGGCAGTTAGTTTGGCAGGGAAGTCGAGGTTTTGATAACCCGTCAGCATCTCATAAAGTAACAGTCAACGATCGTGCAGGTAAGCAAGCGGCTTTGCGGTGGTCCTTGGCAGCATAGCGAAAGTGTGTATATCATTTTCCGTAAATTGGTTACGTGTTAGACAGCATCAAGAATTCGAATCGGGAGAGACCGGAGACGTAAGCGTTTGTTGGTCGGGGATGTAATGAACAACAGCGTCGTTGGTCCTGAGCAGCGAAGTAGCATTATGCACTCTTTTCGCGATGGGTGGTTCGCTAGGTCATTGGCGCGGATACCATATTGTTGCATATTCAACGCCTCAGCACCCATGGACTCCCTCCGTGGCCCCTGTTGGTCTCTCTCTAGCGGGATAGCTTGCAGCCGGAATGGCTCTTCCGATCTGCACTAACTACATCCTTGCCAGGAGTGACCAATCATAACTACAACGTCTTATATTGCTTGGTCCTAAAGGTGCAGCCGCACCCCTGCCGGACCGTAAGTCACAGAGAGAGGTTCTAGCCGACGCCCATTCCTGGCAATTTTTGCAAGCCCGCGCTGCTGATCAGCGAGGCTCGAGTCAGGGCGTCAACATCATTAGCAAGTTCTCCACATCTTGATTGGCTACTGCTCAGGCTTTCAAGGCTTCACCAACCCATCTGTTTACTACTCGTGCCATGCCCCACTTTATTAGCCCTGCGCTTGGTTGTTGGACGGGCCGATCCTAGCGTATTTTGGGTTGGGAGTTGGCGTTCAGTCACTTCCGCCTTGATGACGATGCACCCCACCACATCGCGAAACGCTTCACATCATCTGCACAACGATTTTGTTGAATTTCTCGGCCACATCGTGCTGTTTGAATTGCAAATTTGGCGCTCTTGATTTCCTGGACTGCAGAGCTCGTATCGGAACATTTAGGACTTGTGTACCACCCGCTTGCATCTACCACAACTGTGAGCCTCCGCGGCATTGAGTCAATACGACTTGATGAATGAATCAACCAAGGCACCACAGAACAGGTTCTATACTTGGATTGACAGGCTGAACCAGCAGATGTCGTTCGTAATAGTCCTTCGGCGGCCTAGCCATGCAGAACGCATTAAGTGTCAAATTAGTGTTAAGGTGGCAAAGTGTGAAGATGCAAATATCAAAGATGTGGAGGACGCTTCAGGCATTCAACTGCCTGTGTATATAGGGCAAGGGCAACTGGAGCAATTGTATAGTTATCTCTTGTTACGTCATTTTTGATTGGACTGTTAGTGGATGGTTGTAGTTCTGATTTCTGATACTTCAATTGATAGTCTGTTCAATTCACAGGACTACTCTATCAGGGGCAGCAGATTCACGGGCCTTGGTTGCTGCCAATCTTTAGTGTGGAATGCCTTTCATTAGCGTTAGCCATGCTCAATCTTTTACGGAGTGGATGATGCTGCACCCTTCCCTGTCTCAACATCTCACTTCATTGGAAAGGAACTTTTTCACTGTATACACACAATTGGCTCTTGTAAAATGAGTTGTAGCTAAGTATGGCAATATGGACGCGGAATTTCATGCAATATTGCTTCGACACTGACTCGAGGTATCCTAATAGACGTCTAGGGTTGAGCGTGGTCTGCCTGAGATAACCTTGCCTTGCCCTCAGATCCTGGCCAGACATGGAAGTCGGCCAATAAGAACGTAACATAAAGCACGTGGCCCTTTCGGGTCGACCGTCTCTCCAGCGACGCGAGGCCCGTAGACGAGGCTTTTCCGTTTTTAGCCTACCGGTGCCACACTCCACTTATGTGATGGTTGGGCAAAACCTCAATGCGGCTAGTGTCACGTTTCTTAGAACGATAATATTGTAGTGATGTTGGGTGTGTGTGTATTGTGTGTTTTCTCGTCCTCTCTTCCAATCCATTTCATGTATATCCTCAGTGACTTCCACCCCTGTCACTATCTTTATATCCGTTACCTCATATCGTTGTATGCATACGCTCCCTGACAATATGGCGTCATGATAAGATACAGTTAATACAGCTCTGTGTAACGGGCTGGGCCGTTGAGGTGCACTCGGCTGATGCCGATGCCAATAACGCCACCAAATGAAGGTCTCACAACCTGCCCTTGAGCATTGACTATAACAGCCACTACATCTCACTACCGTCGGCACAATTCAGGGACATGGGTGGCGTTAGGCCGTGTTGGCTTGTTACCGCATTGGTCGACTACGGCGGTCCCAAGTGAAAACGGGAGACGGCAAAGAACATTGGTAATTTGGGTTAGGTAGCATCTCGACGGTGAATGATAAGCTACGTAACGTTGTATTGTATATGCGGTACTTGGCCAACATTGTCAATTGTGTTGATGATGGCTTCTTCAGTACGCAGGCCATGAATCGTCATCACAGTGTCCCAACAAGGACCGAGATCATTCATTCGCGGGGATGGCCAAATAGTCTCTAGCGCCGTCTCCACCCCCATGCCCCGCAAACACGCCCCCAGCAACCTAATTCGCAGCCTGTGCAACACGCCACACTAAAGCTCTTCCCTACCGTCACTGGAGCCGCGCTAATGCATCATTTCCCAGGAACTGTCGAACACCTGGTGGGAACAGAAGCAAGTCTCTAAGGCAGGTTATCAGTGGCACTATGTACCAAGGCCTGGAACGAAGGGTCTAGCTTGGACCCTGACATTGTGGTGAAACTTCAGACCACAGACCGACCGACTTGCGAATCTCATCAAACCGACTGCCCAGAGCTTCTGGGCGGATTGAGTGGTCTGAGTCGGTCTGGGTTGGCGGTTTCCAGGCCTGCCTTTGGCCAGATTTTGTGTACAAGGTACCAGCACCTCCCCAACATGTTTTTGCGTGCAAGATCGCGGCGCGAAATTAAGTGGGTCATGCCAGTGGCAGCCAATGAGAAATCAGCTAACCCAGACGGACCTAGACCGACCGACCGTAAGCCCTGACGAACCGAGACAGACCGCCCGCAGGTGACTGTCTAGGTCTGTCGGTTTAGCCACACTGACTGCAGCCACAGCCACATTGTGGCATAGTGGGCCCTGGCTTGGGCTATTTGCCGACGGATAATGCTCTACACCAGTCTCCAGTTTCGGCTTCTACATCCCGCCCCAACCCTAATATGAGGTACTGGTCGACGTCGCGTGGAGTCACGGGGGCCATTTCCGTTACTGATTAACATCCAGCTCACCTAGCCCTCCTTGCCTCGACAGATGGCGTACCCATCGGATAGCGCATCGAAGCGGCGTTTTCGTTATGTGAGATATATAAATATCTCCCAGGGATAGTGATGTTGTACTTTTCGTACAACACTGTTGTACGTACGTACGTACAAGAAGAAAAAGTACGTACGTGTACTGCGTACGTACGATATTCCAAATAGGGGAATTTGTGGGTCATATCGTACAAATACGGGGCTGTACAAAAGCTCTGATGGCTCAACGCACTCCTGATTTTGTACCAATTGAAGGTATCGCTAAAAAGATGGCGCCCACCAAAGCTAACGCTGCCTTTGTTTGGCGACAGTTTATTGACCTCGGCCGCTCTAACCCTAAGAAAAGCAAGCGATACAGATGCCGTCACTGCCAGAAGGACTTTGCAGCCACTTCTATTGGGCGGCCTAAAGAGCATCTCGCTGCGTGTGAGAAATGGCAAGGCAAGCAGCAACAAGAGCGTCAGGCTCAAGATGAAGCTGGACATCCTCCCCCATATTCTGAAGCTATACAAAAGAAGATAACCGAGGTCGGAGTTCAGCATATCTCGCAAGACGAGAGTAACAGTTTCGCCTATGATGCCGCCGCCGCCGTAATCGCTGGCGGCCGCCCCTTCAGCCTGTTCGAGAGCCGGCGTTGGCATTATTTCTTCACTCGCATTAAGCCTGGCTGGAAGCCTCCTAGCCGCGCTGCTATCACGAGAATTCTCCCCGACTTGTATCAGGAACTCCTTGACGAGGTTTTCCAACGCATTACTAGCTCAGAATGGTTCAATATAATATTTGACGCTTCCGATAATGTTTCCGGCCACAGAATCGTTAATATCTCGGTACAAATACCAGACGGCCCAGCTTTCTACTGGAAAACTTTTGATACGGGAGACGAACAGCACACAGCAGAGAACTGGGTGAAGTTGATATGGAGAGAAATGCAGAAACTGTGCGGCGGTGATCTCTCCAGAATCAACTCTATCTGTACGGATACCGAAAATACGATGCGCTCGGTACACGATTTACTAGGGAGATTCCCAGAACTCTCACATGTCAACTTCTCTCTGTGCGATTCTCACGGCCTTCAGCTCTTAATTAAAGATATCCTTCTCCTTCCATTCTTTGAGGATCTCTTTGATAACGTCACCACACTTCTCACGTTTTTCTCACGGTCTAAATTACAATTGCAAAGATTGAGAACGTGCCAGCGCACAAGGTGGAACGGAATAACTCGCGCGCTGATCAGAAGGTAACTCGCCAGCTGTCTGTCGGCTACATCCCCATACTAACCAAATAGTGTAATTACACGCTGGGGTTCTCAGTACAATTCATTTTTCTCCCTCCTCCGTTCTCGAGACCCTGCCAGAGACTGGTCTATTCGAAAAGATGTACGAGGCGAGCTGCGATCCCAAGGGTGCCCCGTTCTCCTGCCCGAAGCGGTTCGGATCATCAAAGACAACAGCTTCTGGCTAAAACTTGAGACTGCGATCGCTGTGCTAAAGCCTGTGAACGACTTTCAACACGCTTCCGAGGCTGATGAGTCGGGAATCGCGTACGTTGTAAATCGCTGGCTGCAAATCAAAAGCAAGTGGGCCGAGATGAGGGAGGCTGATCAGTTTCCTGATGTTCCGTGGGATGATATTGACGCTATATTCAAAGCACGGCTTGATAAGCAAACGTACAATATACATTGGGTCGCTGATGCCCTCCGGCCTGACACAACAGGTCCGAATTCGAAACTGCCACCTAGCGTCTTTGCGCGCGTACAAGAGTATTTGCGGAAACATCTGAAAAACAACGACGAGTATCACCGTGCTCTCTCCGAATTCACACACTTCCGAATGCGTACGGGCGGCCCAGACGGCTTATTTAATAAGCACAGCGCCGTATACGACGATGGCTTTAAGCCAGCAATGGCATGGCAGTGCCTCCTCAACCAGGGCTCGATTCTGGCTAGAGTAGCTGTGAAGGTGATGAACACACTTGTGAACTCCGTACCCTCAGAACGAAGCTTCTCTGCTATTAGTTTTATACATACAAAAGCTCGGAATCGCCTTACGCCAGTGCACGCTGACATGCAGGCCTTCATTTTTATGAACGACCGCGTGTTAGATCGTCTCAAGGACGAGAAGTATGCCCACAAAAAGCGCTGGGCGGATCTTGAGGAGAAGGACTGGCTAGAACTCGAAGATTCATATCTCGAGTTATTTGTGAATGCGCAGGGCAAGAAGGTCTGGATGGACGGCGCGATGGCCTCAACCAATGAGGATTTTGAGTGGGAGGGTGTATTACAGTCGACGGGTGATATATTGGGTGTTGGCACTGAGGTGGAATCTGAGGTTTGAGGCTCAAAAATGGTGCAAGGGCAGGGCTCACTATTGCCCAAAAAGGAAGGGGAAATTTGTATGTATGTACTGTATTGTACAACCCCATTGTACGTACGGTACTAGGGCTAAAATACAGTACTGTACGTACACGTACTGTACAAGGCCACATCACTACCCAGGGAAGTGATGTTTCGAAAGCCTTATCGGCAGCAGGACAACCTAGTCGAAGCCACTAACCTACAACATGCGCTTCCAATTTGTCGCAGCGGCAGGCCTTCTGCCAGTGACCGCGCTGGCAGAACCCTGCCAGCGTACGTACCAAGTTTTCTTTCCACTAGCAAAGAATTAGTTCTGACCTTCACAGCATATAAGCTCAGCATCACGGCCGCTAGATCCTCCACAAGATGGATGGACTGCCAGCCCGGGGAATGCGACGGAAGGATGCAGATGTTCGACGTTACCGTCAACAACACCGGCACAACCTGGGTTGTTTCTCAGCCATCCGTTACCGTCACCATTAACGGCACCGGCCTCACAACGTACCGACATGGCAAGATTATGCGGCTTCGCCCCGGCGACTCTGTTATTGTGGAACTCGGTGTACAGACCGAGGTTATCGATGTTGACCGACCGGTCAATGCAACCGCCCACTGGGACGACGGTGGCTCCTGCCAAGACTCCACTACCCTTGGCTTTACTGATACATTGTGATGTTGGATCCCTGGATAATTGCTTTTGATAGCTGCAGCCATTGTTTGATAGCTGTTGACACCACCCTCGTTGACATCTTGTAATCTATATACTTCTTGTACCTTTGCTATTAGGTTTCTGAACAGGATGCAAACCCTCCATATACTTGTCACTGAACAAATGGTTGGAGTCCCAGATTTAGGACCTTCGACACCTACAAAGTCCTACCATCTAGGACCTTTACTTCAAAAATACGCCACCGCCTGCAGCCAGCTGATAACCAGCGGCTGGTAGTCTTGAAGTTTAGGGGCAATTGAAATCTTTTTAGCACTGATTAATACGCCGTTGTTGATAGTCAAGAAAACACCGCGCACCAGATGTAGCCTGCCGAAGTTCTGTGGTTGGCGATATCGGCAGGCAGTGTGGCTGAATTGGGGCTGAATGTGGGGGGTGCGTGCGGATGGAGAGTTGGTGCGTTTTAATGGAGTCTGTCAAATTATGTGTGGTGTTCTTCGGGCTTCGATCCGAGATCTTGAAGCTAAAACCCAACAAAATGGATCAAAGAATTGAGTTCACACGACTGTGGTATTCTTCGTGTTCCATCCTAGATCTTAAAGCTAAGATCCATTTTTTTTTTTCGTATTTATTATCGCTAGGGATTATATCGCAAATCAAATAGTTGAACTCTCACGATTGTCATGCCCAAGACGCATCATGCTCGGGACGCTCCAGGCCTGACGCTGTAGGCCTGGGTCGCTGTAAGCCTGGGTCGCTGATTCCTGGGACGCTGTAGGCCTGTGGGCAGCATTCTGTGGGCAGCAATCTGTGGGCAGAAGCCTGTGGGCAGAAGCCTGTGGGCAGAAGCCTGTGGGCAGAAGCCTGTGGGCAGAAGCCTGTGGGCAGAAGCCTGTGGGCAGCAATCTTTGGGCAGCAGTCTGTGGGCAGAAGCCTGTGGGCAGATATCTGTGGACTGGAGTCTGGTGTCAGCAGTCTGTGGGCAGCAGTCTGTGGGCTGCAGTCTGTGGGCAGAAGCCTGATCTTGCAACAGAAATCTAGTTCCAAGTTCCAAGTAACAAATAGCAAGCCTGGGTCGCTGATTCCTGGGACGCTGTAGGCCTAGATTATGTGCCTTCCATGCAATGCCATCACGTTATTTGGGATAGCATCCGGCGGACAGCTTACTACCAATACTAGCCAGTGTGGGACAGCGTGTTGTGGATGGTAAGAACCCGCTGTCCTATTTGACAGGATAGCAGATACTATGGCAGCCAATACGGCCTGCTGTCTCGCTGCTGCTGGCCAAGATTTTATGATATCAAGAGTATGCTGTCATAAAGCTGAGGTTAGCGCCGTTTTGCTTTGGCCAATACGGTTGGTCAAATAATGGATTAAGCGCTGGTGCACGTCCCGTACCAGTCGTCTCCAACACCAGTCGCCTCCAAGACCGGTCACCTCCAAGACCAGTCACCTCCAGGCCCAGTCTTCAGCTGATGAAACGCTCCAGCTACAGTGGGGGGACAAAAGTGACGATCCAAACCCCCACATCGTCGCGATTCGCGTCAACGCGTCGTTTTTCTTCAATCGTATGTCTCCCTTCAATTGTAATTTTCTCTGTCAATATGACCACTACGGACTCGAGGCTTGAATATAGTCCTCATAAGCGTACGAGGATTTACATGAGCCATCTTGCGGGCAATTCGTACAGCAGGATCGCAAATGATGAGGGAGTTCCTCGAGGGTCCATATCCGGCATCATCAAGCGATATCGTGTGCAACAGAGCGCACATAATTGCGGCCGGTCTGGCCGCCCACCCACAGTCTCTGAAAGGGACGGGAGAGTCATCAAATTGGCCGTCAGAAGGTTCCCTTCAATCAAGCTACAAGAGATTATTACAGAAGCAGGTTTGACGATATCTACAAGGACCTTAAGGCGATGGTTGCAAAAGCAAGGTATTAAGCACAACCGTGCCCTCCAGCGGCCACATTTGACGGCTAGATTGGCTGAAAAACGGCTTGCATTTGCTAGGCTTCACGTACGAAGACCTGCCAGCTATTGGAAGCGTTGGATCTTCAACGACGAGACCACAATCGCGCGTGGCCAAGGAGGGCGTGTAAAGTGGGTTTGGCATGAATCGGTATGACTTTTTTCAACGTAAATTATATAATAATCTAACCTCGTACAGGGTCATCGATTAGATCATGATAAAGTCCAGGCTCGAATTAAGCCAACAAGGCATTCTCAAATGTTCCGGGGCGCGTTTTGCTTTAACTATCGTACATCGTTATACCCATTGCTTGGGGACCCGAATTCACCGGGAGGCGGCGTCACAAGCCGCCGTATATTAGAATGCCTTCAAGATCAGCTTCCAACAATTTGCGAACCTGGTGTAATATTTGCTCAAGATAATGCATCTACACATTCAGCTCGATTAGTGCAAGAGTGGTTGCGTACGTGGGCTTTAGAAAATGGGGTCGAAGTTGTTGATTGGCCGCCATACTCGCCCGATCTTAATCCTATTGAAAACCTATGGAAGATGCTAAAAGAAGGCATTTACGAGCGTTATCCGCTACTAGCAGCGGCTCCAAAGAATGCCGATAGCTTACAATGGCTCTGTGAGGCCGCAATTGAAGTTTGGGAGGATTTGAAAGAAGAGCTTATGGAACGGCTTGTTGAGTCAATGCCTCGCAGGCTCGAAGCCGTCATCGCACACAACGGGTGGTATACAAAGTATTGAATGCATCGACAGAATCGCGGGATTCGTACGAATGCGACGCACATTGAACTCCAATAAAAAACGTAGATTTGGCCGAGAAATGCGGCATTTTTATGGCGCAACTAATATCGCGATTTTCGCGTGTGGTGGAGTGGATCGTCACTTTTGTCCAGGCACTGTATCCTCCGCTCTCGACCGCAGCTGCCACGTGTTGTCAAAATCGTACTCGCCATCTTGCATCTTAAATCTCACGTCTTAAATCTCGCATCTCAAATCTCGCAACTCAAATCTCGACCTTAACCGTCGTACTCAAGCCTTTGAGCCGTAGATCCATCGTAACCAAATACTCGATAGCCCACACCTAGATTACTTAAATACCTCACCAAACATGACAAACCCTTCAGTACCATGCTAAACTGACTATGGTGCAGGCTACTCAACGATTAATCGAACCCTCCAAACTGCAGCTAGGACCATTCCCAATGCTACCTTGTATCCATGTGCCTCCAAACGTAGTAAGACGAACGGGAGACGGACGCCGAATGCCTCGTTTCACCACAATAGAGACTGGGGAAAGACTTGGGCTTGAGAAGCTGAATCGGGAGTACAATTCCGCAAACCAAGTGGCACGAAAGCGGAAACCGCGGCGGATGGGGTTTGATATCATGTTGGACAAAGCGGAAACAGTGCTTCAGGTCACCCAAGGAAAACTGAACGTACTCGCCAGAGAACATAATGACCTTCCCCAGCATTTGTTGGAATTTAAAGGCGTGGCAGATGATAATGACAGAGAAAAAGCAGAAAAGGGTGCCAAAGCTGACGTTACGTTGGATGATGTGGAAGAAACGCGTCAGGTCCCCGAAGACAAGTTGAGCGAACCTGCCCAGCAAGAGAATGCGCTGCAGCAGCTCTCCGAGGAGGATAAGGAGACAATCAAGCAGTTCGCAGCTCTTTGGACCAGAACTTGGGACGAAATAGAAGCTACACACGACGACTATGCATCTAGTCACTGAACACATCAGCTTGACATCCAGTACAATGGCATCTCAATGGGATGGAACAGTAGAGACCAGCTCCTATTTATTCAATGTTGTGTGGTTTTTTAGTTTAGAGTGCTCAATGATATACTGCTTTAACACAAAACAGACCTGATGAGCTGGGAGAGAAGATTGTAGGCTAAGTCTATACTTCATTCACATGAGAGACAGCCAGGAAACGGCTTCCTTGCAGAGCAAATAAAACCCTTCACTTTCCGCTGCTGCCAAAGACACTGCTTTAGCTTGCTCCTCCTCCATTAGCTGACTCTTATTCACAGTAAGTTCGTCCACCGCGGACCCTAGCCTTTGTCGCTCCTCGTCCAGTCGTTGCGTTTCCTGTTGTGTCTGTCGATGAAGAGTTGTGAGTTGGTTGACGCTGTTCTGTTTCTCAATCGCTTGCTCTGAAAGCTGCAGTAATCGAATCCTAGGCTCCTCTTCATGGTTCTGGTTTTGACTGTTAGTGGAAAGAAGATCAAGCCGTATCTCCTCGTCAACGGCTGTACGCCTTCTGCCGAGCTCGCCGAATTCAGACTGCCTGTCTTGCACATCGGTTTGAAGATGCTCTGGTACGTACTCTCCTCTGAACCGAGCTTTAATTCGTCACATTGGGGCGATCGTATGAGGGGCGACACCTGCACCTCACCCGACCGTCACAGACATGGCAGGCCAAACCAGTGTAACATCAACTGGTCTAGAATTCAAGTATTAATAGCATCTGCTAATATATAGTGTGTTGTTATGGCAAGGGGAAAACTACGATTGTCTGCACCTAGAAAATGCGGCACGTAACATTGTTCAGCTTTTGGCGCACAAGGCCTGGCCATGGTGAATATCCACGATGTACGGTCTTTCTTTTAACTCTTTTCCCTTAAGGGGACGGAGAGGTGGGAATATGGGTATTTCGGGAGAGAAGCAGGGCTGGACAATTGTTCCGAATAGATTTTCTAGCCTACGCAACCCTACGCAAGATTTTTTTTCGTGAGACCTTGGCTCGAATAAGCGCCAAGGGGCTGCATTGTTTCGTGGAGTATAAGGTTAAATAGCACATTTTTAAGCGGCGGTGGCTCGCACACATGCACGGAACTCTTGTCTACACTGTCCCATCCCAGGGATTAGATGCTTCAATTCGGGATCCTCATTCTTAACATCGGGTGCTGAAATCCACGATCTGGAAGCATGGAGATACGGTCTTGAAATCGAGACTCGGTGCCGCCCAGCTGACAAAACCGATGGCGTTTCTTAAAATGAGAATCAAGGCGGATCGTCGAAGTGGACGGATTGCTGGGAGGAAGAGAAGTGACAGTGTTGCAATCGATGTGTATGTACAAGCTCTAGGTCCGCTGCCCGACAAAGGTGCCAGAGATCAAGTGCTGGAGAAAGTCAGGATGAGCAAGCGCTGGCATGATCTGACCAGATACTCGCCATACTTGCAGTTATACGTACGCCGATGGCGGAGCAAATAGTGTGAGTTAACCCCATTTTGCTGGTCGGGCTAACTTACCGAAGTAGATCAGACATCAGGGTACCCAACGCCGCGTTGATTCAACTTGGACTTGATGTTCAAGGTCACCCTCCAGAGCTGGTGGAGGCGGCAGACTACCTTTTGTAAATTGGCGAATCGGGGGTAGTACAAATTACGACGGACTGCATTCCGTAAGTTAAATCCCAGCAGCTCAATATTGCAGGCTCGATATTGGAGACCGCCCAAGCACGTCACGGATGAAGCCACCAACTGAGAGATCAGAAGCGCAAATCAGTGGCGTATGCCAGGTGCGATTTCGTGCGAAGCCGGCAAATCCGAGGGTGGTGCAGAAAGGTTGCTTTTTGTCGCTTTCCTTCAAAGTGCCTCTGCACAAATAGAGAAATGGGGAGCAGAGAGTACCAGGGACCTGACTCTACAGAACACAAAGGGTATCAGGCAACATGGTGCTTTGTTAAACTGGCCGACCCAACCACGAATTCACTGCCAGCGACCAACAATCTCATCCAACAACACTTGCACATGGCACTTTCCCTGTCTTGGTTCATCCATTATCGATTTTTAATACGGGCTGCGAACCTTGAGTCGAAGCTGCAGGGCATGGTTGGTGGCCGTAGCCTCCCATGCGCTCCCCACCGCATTTTCCTAGCCAGCTGGACGGCAATGCGCCAAAGAACAAATACTGGGCGAACTATAACGTGAGTGCATAGCGGGGTAGCCAACATAGCGAAGTAGCCACGCACCACTACCTTCTTGCACCAATCGCGCAAAAAAACAACCACAACGAAAGAAATCAATTAATCTTTACTGCTGCGCTCTTCTGTAGATGATTCTATGTCAATCTGACAAGTGCGCGCATTGTGACCGGTCTTTCCGCACACACCACATCGTCGACCCTTCGTCTCATCCCGAGGCTTCCGACTTCTCAACTGGCGATCTTCTTGCTTTATCTGCTCATCCACGTCATTCTGGTCCTGGAGAGCTTGTCCCTCGGCAATAGTCATGCTACCACCTTGACGTAGTCGCGATCTTTTAGCTCTACGCCGCTTACTTAGCAGTGCATTTGCCTCCCGAAGTTGCTGGTTCTCAGCTCTCAATAGGGCCATTTTGTGCATCATTCCGCATGTACCCTTCGCAAATTGATCCATAGCTGCCAAGATTGACGTTGGCGAGCTTCCTTGGTGTCGAGTTATTCGTTTTTTAATATAATCAGTCTGCGAAGTCGCCTCGGTTGGATTGTTTGGGGTCTTTGGAGCCCACGGATTCGGCAACTCAAATACCTCTTCAATGCGTGTTGGAGTCTGTGGCCTGACATCCAGTCGTGACAAGACACTTTTTGGGTCCAATGGAATAATTCCTGCGCCTCTAAAGGCTCCCTGGTTCTTTGCCATACGCCTTTTTCAGCGGCCCAAAACAGCCAACATCTAATGGCTGAAGTATGTGGGATGAGTGAGACGGCATACAGATTGTGATGATCTTGTGATCTTTGCAATATAGCTCAAATTCAGTTGAGTGGTGGCTTTCGTGCCCATCTAGGATAAGAAGACGATATGCACCACGGGTTTGTGGCTTAGTATGCCTTTCAAAATGCTGAACCCAATCCACAGCTTTCTCATTTGTGGTCCAGCCGTTGTGAGTTGTGGAGATAACCCAATCTTTCGGTAGCGCGCTAACGTCGGGCACCCACTCACCGGACACACCCTGTCGGGCAAATACCGCTGCACCACTGAGCAAAAGTGTAGGCCCACTAGCTTTTCTCTAGCAGTAATAATAGCCTATATTTTTGCACGACACACCCACTTACCGGACGGGCTCGCCCTCAATGTGTGCCTTCCAATATCGTCAAATTCCTTAGCACAATTAGTTGAAAATAGTAATATTTGGTGTTTTCTAGCTATCAAGCTGCCACTCGTGACAGAGGGCTTCAAATTCGGCGTCACTAGCAACAGGGGGCCTTGCAAGATGCGTTGCAAGGCGCTGCCGGGCCTTTTCAACATCCTTGATGTTGACGAATTTTTTATTAGGATCATGTACGACCTTCTGCTTCTTTCTTGGTTTATAAGCCTCTATCTGATGCTTCAATTGCTGAATCTCGCGTTCTGCTTTTACTAGCTGCATGTTTTTCTTGTCAATTCCCTTCCGAATCTTTCGAAATAGCTGCCGGGCTGTTGGGTCTTGCTGCTGCGGCTCAATAATATCATGAAAAAGCTGATGAATTTCGCTGCCGCGTTGTGGGGTCTTGAGAAGGTCTTCCTGTTGCTTTGTATCAATTTGAGGCGTTTCCTGCAGAGGTATTTTAGCTGATACTAGGAGCTTTGATAGAAGAGGTCTACTCATATTAAGAGGATAAATTCCGGTAGCCTTCCAACCTGCAAGGATGTTTCTTTTTGTAATTCCAGCAGCTCGAGCCTTGAAATAATATTCAAGGAAGATGATTTTGTTCGTGGGCGTTGAATGTGACGATAATTGAAGGTCCATAATTGAAGTGCGATAGCTAGCTTTGACGGCAGAGAAAACGCCCACATCAAGCGGCTGCAAAACGTGTGATGAATGCTCTGGCAGGAAAAGAAGATATATGTTGTTTTTGAAGCATTCTAGCATAAAATCATCGGCAACATGACTTCCGTGGCCATCGAGAATTAGCAGCCGGGGCTCTGAGGGCTTGGATGGTGTTGTTTCCGGGATAAAGACCTCTCGTAGCCAATGCAGCCCAATTTTGTCAGTGGTCCAGCCATTTGGTGATGCTGTAAAGTGCCAATTGCGATATTTATCGAATTTATCGGGAAACCACTGCTGTTGCACGCATTCTCCCTTAAATATCACAAGTGGGCTAATAACCCTGCCGTCCGCTGAGATACACTCGATAATTGTGGTCCAAGATCGTGATCCAGGGTGTTTCCTGATAACTATCCGTATTTGCGAGTTTCCAAGCACGAGACCATTGCTGCCCTGGCCCTCCTGAATGCCGCTCTCGTCCATATTGTACGAATTCTGCGGTAGAATTGCCCGTACAACTGGTAATTGAAGCTGCGAAAAGAAGCCCTTGATAGTATCAGCAGAAGCTCCATTGATGCGGCAGGAATCCATTCTCTTGCCTTTCCTTGTTGATATTTCCGGATGCCGTTGTAGGAAGCCTTTCATCCAATTCTTTCCAAGAGGTTTGTGGTCGCCGCCTTGAGCTAGGATGTGTATTACAAAGCTTCGTAGCTGTTGATGGGAAATAGGTACATTTAACGATGCTTGCTTGAGCACCCATTGAACAAGACTCTCTTCATCCTTCCGAGAAAGCCGCTGATAGCGCTCGTATGCATCTAATCGCGTTTGGGCACCTTGAATTCGGTCATGAAGGGTTGCCCTTGGAATTCCCCAGAGCTGTGCAGCCTTTCGGACTGACTGCCCGCCTGTAACGGCAGATATTGCATTTTGAAGATCGTTTTCCGTATAGCTAGGCATTGCGAATCCAGTGACATAATTATTATTCTAATATCAATTAAATTACGCGAGAAATCGCGGTTGGAATGCAGGCGTTGTGGTGTTGAAAGAGGACGATATTAGTGTCCGGTAAGTGGGTGTGTCCGGTAAGTGGGTGTGTCCGGTGAGTGGGTGCCCGACGTTAACTTCATACCAGTTGGAGAGGTGATACTGCCCCGCAACTATGATGAATGGCGGAATAGTCTCGCCTCGTGAATTAATGGATTGTATTACGGAAACCCATTCTCTATCACCTGGCTGAGCCAAACTTGGCTTGCTGCGTCTTTCTGAGCTTGTAACGACCATTGTAGTTGAGATCATGCCCATCATAAAGCCAGTCTCGTCAACGTTGTGGATATCGTCATCGTGTATGCCGTATTTCGCGATTGTGTTGCGCACAAGCTCAAACCACGGCCCAATTATCTTCGGATCTTCGCATAAGGCTCTTTGATAGTCATATCGACGCGTAAAACGCGTCGAGAGCTCTTGTTGGCGCTTGACGAAGTTTGAAGCCCATCGTGGTCCCACGGGAGCCCCGTCGCGATCCGCGAGCAGCCGATTAGCCATATCTCGCACACCACAAAGCCGAGGAGGAAATGATCGCGAATCTAGGTCAAGGACATATTGAATAATTGTACTTTCCTCCAGATCTGTAAGTTTCCGACAATTGGCTATAATATCGCGCCGCGATGCTGTTCCTTTTATTCGACGCGGTAAGGTTGTGAGGCTTACATTATACGTCCTTGCGGCAACTCGTGCACTAAGCTTTGGGTCTCTTTTTTAGCCTGAATCGCAAGGATTACTTGGCTCTCTTTTTGTGCACACTGCATGTTTGGGGATTAGAGGAACTGCGATTAAAGATGGAACATTGCTGATTGTGCGTCAGACCTGCCTATCCTGATATCATATCCGATATGATAAATTAACGCGATATCAGGATAACACACTATCCTGATACGATATCGGATAAGCAGGATTAGCAGGTTTAGCGGGTTTAGCAGACATGATAAACCACTGCCAAGGAGCATTATTTGTTCTAATGTAGCTTGTTAACTAAACTCAAATACATATTGTAAGGAGCTTGGTACTTGATGCAGTGATATATGCTTTAAAGCGTTGAACGGTATTTGGCTTCTCTCTGTGTGAGGTGTTGGCGGGGCGATGGCTCTAAAATTGCACTGTGACCAGTCGCCAGGGGCCAATTAGAACCGGTATCTTATCCTGATATCAGAGATGATATCAGGATAAGGGCGACGAGATTTATCCGATATCCGATATATATCATATCGGATATAGCAGGATAGCAGACATGATATCAGGATAGCATATCAGGATAGGCAAGTCTGTTGTGCGTGGGGTGTTCCGCTCGGTGGTTTGTTCCACTCGGTGGTGGAGTACGTTAGGAAAATCTTAAATGTAAACGACCAAAAAAAAAAAAAAAAAGACTGTGCATGCGTTGGAATAGTGTCCGTGAAGAGGCCGTCCAAATCGTTATGAAAATGAAAGTCGTTGCTATGTCGCGTGTTGGGTGGGCGTCACTTTAGAGCCTAAGATGTCTCTGCTCTTTTCCCCTGCCTTCGTTCGCGCCTTTCCCGGTATTGCATTGTGCGCTTTGCAGCTGTGGAGAGAATGCTAGTATTGCGGGGACATGTCCTTGAGCAAGATCATGGATCAACTTACCCCAGATTCGGAACTTCGCGACTAGCAGTTCGAAGTACCTTCGAAGTCTCAAGGCGCGGCGGATCATATAGAGCTGGGAAAGCCAGCGCGTATCGTTATCTAGCACTACCGAGACGGGGCTTTTTGACCGTATTTTCGGATCGTCCGACATGGATATGTCGTACTCTTGAAGTTCTTTCAACAGGTATGTCAGTCTGTCCGATCGATCAACATCCACGACGAAATTATGGAGCTTCCCAACCGGCCCTTTCTGTCGCCAAAGTTCGTATTCGGCTTCAGACAGCGCTTCTGCACCAGAAAGTTGTTCTTCGAACGCGTCTGTATCCTTCCCGAACAGTAGTGCCTTCGCAGACAGATTGACTATATGGCCGAAGCAGCGGCCTCGCCTTCGAGCGCCATTGAAGCCGAGCTTTTTGCCAATAGCCTCAAGTGCTGTGTCGTTGTTCTCGGCATTGTCAAGGGTAAAATACCCAATATTCTCCTCGATGCCAAAAGCCTCGATGGTATAAAGGACTTCTGTTGCAATGTTGTTCCCCGAATGTCTGCGGACTTCGGGGACCCCGAGGAACTTGCGGATTTGGCTCTCCCCCTCCACCCAATCGCGCGACGTCGCGCGACCTTGGGTGAGCAGGGTGAGCCCTGTAGGTGTGTGTCGCGCGGCTGGGTGAGCCAGGCACCCGCGCAGCGAGAAAGGTGGGCGAGGCCGCGCTCCAATTGGCCGCAATCTTGCGACCTCAAATATCAACCTTTTCCATCTTTTCTTATGCCCACCTCATTTTCATACTTCATCATATCGCGGACGTGTATCTACACCAGATCTGTGTTGGAGAGTTGATCAATTATTACTACCGCTAGTTATCATGTTAGCTAATCTCCTCATCAACTTCGCTAATCGATTTACTTCATATACCTCTCCTGCGTGAACGCACGCGTATGGGGAACAATTATTCTCGCGCCAAGTCACAAATGGTCCGCGACCGATTTGACATCATAGATGCCACGGAGAAGAGAATGAACCTCAGCCCTTGGATCATTCACCACTTCACCTGCGTGTAACATACTGGTCGCCTAGCTGGGCGCGCTTGACGCGGTCGGACTCGCGAATCATCGACCTCGAGGTACTCGGAGGCAGGAAGATGGATGGAATGTTTTTGTCATCAAAACTCATTATTGGCTTCTTGAATTATCTTGCCTGGATTCTTATGCAGTCAGGTTTCAGTCGCAATTTATCACAGGGACATGGTGATAATCTATTGGATATAAGATGTGGTGGTGTGAAGCCCGGCTGCCTCGTCAGATTCCTGGAATCGCGTGATCCAGCAGATCAAACACGGATTCGGGCCGTCTCCTGAGCATTTCTCGACAAAGGGGCTAGATTCTTGCGTAGCCGTTGCAACAGAGCCAATTCCCCGCGTGAAGGATGTGGTATCGTCGTGTGTATTTTCACAGGATGAGAAACCTTATTTGAATCCACTGTACATGTCTCTTGGTTGATGACAAGTGCCCAGGATGCACTGACGGCTGTACGGCCTGCGAACCAGAGGTGATCCGCATCTTCTCCGTTGGTACCGCGTCTACCAAGTCTTCGGAACGAGATATTAGGCCGGAACATCGATATTCCACACTGTATGTATGGAGTTCAGTGTAAACGTGAATGAATGACGTAGTGCTGGATGGTCTGATGGATTGAAACGGGCGTTTGGAGAAAGAAATGGATGTATTCGCAGAGTACTCATCAGGGCAGTGCCATAGGCCAGAGTACTTGTGGTGCGGATACTATCACATATAGTAGTACCTATTATAGGGCAGAGAGATGAAAAAGAAAGGATCCTCTTAGACCCGAAGTAGCATGCCATGATAAGAATAACGAGGTGGAATTACGATGGTAGGTTAGGCTGCAGCAGCTTGACGATGGCCTCGTGCCCCTTCTCGACGGCCCGCGACAGCGGTGTCCGACCATCGGCATCTTTCGACTCGACGTCGGCGCCCTTGTCGAGGAGCAGCTTGACGATGGCCTCGTTCCCCTTCTTGGTGGCCCGACACAGCGGCGTCTGACCGTCCCTATCTTTCGACTTGACGTCGGCGCCCTTGTCGAGGAGCAGCTTGACGACGGCTTCGTGCCCCTTCTCGGCGGCCCACGACAGCGGCGTCTGACCGTGGCTACCTTTCGACTCGACGTCGGCGCCTTTGTCGAGCAACAGCTTGACGACGGCCTCGTGCCCCTCCGCGGCGGCCCACGACAGCGGCGTCCAACCGTGGCTACCTTTCGACTCGACGTCGGCGCCTTTGTCGAGCAACAGCTTGACGATGGCTTCGTGCCCCTCCGCGGCGGCCCACGACAGCGGCGTCCAACCGTGGTCATCTTTCGACTCGACGTCGGCGCCTTTGTCGAGCAACAGCTTGACGATGGCTTCGTGCCCCTCCGCGGCGGCCCACGACAGCGGCGTCTGACCGTGGTCATCTTTCGACTCGACGTCGGCGCCCTTGTCGAAGAGCAGTTTGACGATGACCTCGTGCCCCTTCTCGGCGGCCCACGACAGCGGCGTCTGACCGTGGCTACCTTTTGACTCGACGTCGGCGCCTTTTTCGAGGAGCAGCTTGACGATGGCCTCGTGCCCCTTCTCGGCGGCCCGCCACAGCGGCGTCTGACCGTGGCTACCTTTCGGCTCGACGTCGGCTCCTTTGTCGAGGAGCAGCTTGACGACGGCCTCGTGCCCCTCCTCGGCGGCCCACGACAGCGGCGTCCGACTGTAGCTATCCTTCAGCTCGACGTCGGCGCCAACCTGGTATGCACTCTGTAGTATAACTTGTAACGGTCCTAGTAACCCATAGCGCGACACGACGTGTATCATTTTGGTCCCTTCTGGTGGGCGGTCGTCTGAGTATCGCGATATTATATTGTAAACCCGCACCCATACCTGCACCAGCGCTTCCGCCGGCCAGTCGAAATAGCGTAGGAGGTCATCCTGAGAGACCCCCCTCAGCTCGCTTTGCTTTGCGTGTGCCACCCACGATGTCGTAGCATAACGCAACAGAGGAAAGGCAGACTTCAAGCTATTTTCGTCGCGCATATTGCTCTGAGCTATCTCATTCATTGCCAGGTACCGCATGCAGGTCCTAGACAGTCGATAATGTGCAGTTCCGACTGTAAAGTTGCCTCGGAAGTTCTCGACCGGCACACCGTTCAGCCAATAAGCTGAAATGACTGCGAGAACAATCGGCAAAGGGAAAACAGGACCCGGCAAGAAGCTTATAGGATATCTCGTGAAGTAGCCCAGGTACAACAACGCCGTAGCAAGACCGATCATAGTTGTTGGCCTGCAAGTGCGCACCTTGTCGCTCAGGATCAATGAGCCCTTGTCGACGAAAATGTCCTTCGTCGACTGGTAGATGTATTGCACAACCCAGTTAGGCCAATTCAGGGTAGAGAGGCCCTTCTCGACGAAAAAGTCCTTGACGGACTGGTGGATGAACTGGACAACCTCTGTGTCAGAGGTGACTTCAGCAAGGCCACGGCTGAGTGTCTGCACTCGTCTCTTCATCCCATCCTTGTCGGCTGGATCATCTCCCGCCCTCTGGCACTCGTCCAATGACCTACATGGGCAATCCGGGTCGACAAGCAACGCCCATCGCAATTCGTCCAGTGACAACGGCCGCGTCGTAAAGCAGATCCATTGAATAAGTTTCACAGAATCCGACCCCATTTTCCGGAGTAGTTCGTGGTATAGGTCATCGAGGTCCGGTGGGACCGACATGATGGCGTCCTTCATCTGCTTCAACCCAGCACCATCTAGGTCAAGGTCTAGAACTCGCTTTACCACCAGCCAAGCCCATAAGAAAACGCCGTTGGCGCGTTCCGTAATTAAGTCCGGAATCGTGGACAGCAACTGCTCATTTAAAGGAGACAGCTGGCTTTGCACGAAAGTCGATATATCTGGACTATTTTCATTCTCTACACATATTTCGAAGGAGTCATCCAGGTCCAGAATTGGGTAGTGACGACATGTGAAACAGATGTGGAAGTCTTTCAACTCGGTGGGGAGCCACTTGAGCAATGACGCGAACTCTCTAACTAACCTCCTCGCGTTTTCTTCGCCACATTCGTCTAACGCGTCGATGAATAACCAAAGGGGTCGGGTCTTTAATGCCTTCAGAATTGAAGATTTAAAGAAGTTACGCAACTCCCCGGGGTGCCACGACCACTTTTCGCCTATCTTGCCGACAGTTTCGCACCGCTGTCGGAAGGCATCCACGACATCTGACAGTGCGTTAGGTATCTCGCGGAGCTGGTAAAGAAGAGACCGGAAGAGTCCCAGCCGCGTCTTTTGGAGTTCCGAACCACGCCCGTGGAAGAAGAACGAAAGGATTGAGGCTTCCTCTCCGATGTTGGGTGCTTCCATGGCATGGTTCCGAGTGTACCGCAGCAACGTCGATTTCCCGGAGCCAGGTTTGCCCTTGATCCAGAGCAGGGCCTGATTGGAAGCCGCCCAGTCCTTGTACGCTTTGTTTTCAGACAACCATTTGCAGGTTCCCTCCGCGGCGTCCTCGATATCGTGGGACCGGCTGTCCATTTCTGGAAAAGCTAATGATTTCCAGCAATCTTGTGGCAGAACAAACCGGTCTTCGGTGCCTGTATAACATCATGAGCCGAGAATAAAAATGTTGACGAAGCGCGCGTTCTTACCGTGATACACATTCGTGGGACCATTATACACATTCTTTGTCGCGTTACCGCCAGGAGCGCTAAACATGTCGCCAGAGCCACTGTGGTTGTAACTGTCTCTTAACAAATCTTCTGGCACGGATGAGTCCATGTTCATAGTCAGTAGGTTTGAGATGGCCCAGCGTGACTCGTGAGTTTCAGGAAGTTGAGGCCGCTTTGACGGCCAGAAGCCCTTGTGTCTGGTGTACCCCCCAATGGTAGGTGCATTAGATTAATAAATATATGTTGATGGAATCATGAGCGGAGCAGCGCTGAGAAATTGATTTGTGCGACAGTATAGCAATGCTGTACGGTTCTGCAGATCGACTTGCTGCAATAAAGAAGTGGCGATTAGCGGTCACCAGAATGCAGAGGTGCAATCAAAAAGTCACTTGAGGACGTACGAACGCTTGTGAGCATGTACAGTCTTCGTTTCAGACCTGAACAGAGATTGGAGCATGGCAGATCTGCCGTTGAATTCGCGCGCCGGGCAGTAAACAGACAGTTGACAGCATCCTGCAGATCTCCACGGACAATACAAAGACTGTTGATGTAGGACGGGAAGGGTTGGTTTAGGTAAAGTAGTTATGTAGCTTCAGCTAGCCCCTAGGCGCGCATCCTTAAGCCAGAAGGCTCTGCCATTGGCTTTTTATTTGCGATGGATTGTGATTGGCCGGCAAGCAGTCAGCACGGTGCCCAGCCAGTTTGGCTGTCGTCGTCTCCTGAGACATCGGGGATGTTGAGCTGCAGCCGGCATCAAGCTTAGTGAGCTGTCAAATGATCTCGTTGAGTGGCCTGACGCTCAATGCTGCTCGAGTGTGCCCTCCCTCACTCAACATTCTGCAACACATAACCTTTGTCAGCGGTCTTCGTAGTTGTTGTATAGCCGCCTCTTGGGAACAAAATCCGCAGCTGGCCCTTCAGGCCCTTTCAGATCGGTACAATATTGTCGATACGCCTCGTTTCAAGGCGGCACCGCTCTTCAGACAGGATGTATGGCGAGCTGATGTAGCGGGCGGGGTTGACTTACGTTGCAGCACACATTAGGCACCAGCCAGCCCCCAAATGTGTAAGCTATCTTTAAAGCAACAGCTCGTTGGTTGGAGTACAATGACATTCACAAGCGTGCGATCTTTACAGGGCCAACTCGTACGTACAGCCTGAGACTTTAAGTAGCCTTGCGCCTTCGGTCTTAGCGACTTGCTTCCCATTCCGTTTAGTCCAGACAATGCGGTGTACCTCTACCCACCACCTCTAACTCATGCGCGGCCCGACATCTAGTCCGAAGGACATGGAAGAATCATTAATTCAGTCTGGAGTTTTTGCGTCACACTGATAAATTGGGCACGACCAGTTGGACGGACTGTCAGATTGGTCTGTCCAGGCGAGACGGACTGATGGCCAGTCTGAGGCTCTCGGTCGGACTAGTTGACTATTGGGAGCCCTAATGACAGCTGGCCGCGGGCTTGCTCATGCTCAAGACATGGTTCTGAGGAGAGCACGAATCCGACTACCCCGCACTGCTGGCTTTCAAATTCGCCTCCGGGGCTGTCTACAGGGCGCTAGGAATGGGCCATGGTTTATTTCTCTACAAACCTTCTGGGGTGGGGGGGGGGGGCTTCGCCATCCCGCCTTACTAGTTGGGTCATCCCTCACGTCGCCGACCCTTGTGGGGCTTGCCAAATCATTACACGATTTCAGTTGACTGGAACTGCCAAGGCAGTCAAACCAAAGTGCGCTAGGATCGGTCCGCTCAATGTCTCCAGTGGCTGATCATGCTGGGGTAAAAGTCTGGAGAATTGGCGGGTCACCCATAGCACAGAATTCGCCTGGTGTTATCATTGATCATGATTCCTGCAGCATAGAAGGGTTGTAATGCTGTATAGAATCCGAATCCGCACAAAATGCATTTCCACCACTCTCAGTATATCACCCAACACTCAGCTGGTACGCTGGTGCCCGCAGTAGTCATGTAATCATAGCCCGCCCTGGAGGCCTACCGCTTGGCGGCTTACAGTCTAGGGTAGTCCTGGAGTTTCCAGACAAAATGCATGGGTTGCTGTGCTTCCCAACCACGCAGAGTCGTCGCGAGAGAACTTGCTGTACCTGTTTCTAACCATCCTCGTAGTCGAGCCGAGGGGCCAGTGGTGATGTGCGGCATTTTCGAGTACTACAGGTATCTCGTCCTATAGAATCACGGATGAGATTGAGACACACCTCAATGTGATCCACACGTGAGACGCGTCCACCCTCGACCGAGCAAGTGCATTGGCCGTGGTGGCGTGGACCGACTCACATCTTAGAGCCAGATGTTGGCGCTGGTGACTTTTTCGGAGGACCGTCTCCGTCTCGACCCTGGCCGTGACATGAGATGCCGCGAAGGCCAGGTACCCGAACTCTTTGCGGTACAATGCGTGTTGGAGAGACAGGAGCCAGTGGTGCTCGTGTCGTGGACGCGCGCGGATATGCTCGTCCTCGAACTCAAAGAGCCAGATAGTGAGCGGAGGAGCCTGTCGTCAGAAACATTAGCTTGAAAGCAGTCAGCAGGTGAGAGGGCAGCGCGAGAAACTACACGCGCAACAGCTAAAGTACCGGCGTCCGTGCTGCCTCTTGTCAGGCATCTCCCGTCTGCTGTGAAACAGGACCTAGCCAAAGTTCGCCAGCGCAGGACCACCTGCGGCTAACATTCTGCAAGGCAACACCACCAGTACAGTGATAGGAGGTGAGCATCCGGACTTGTTACACAAAATCGGCAGCGTCAAATGGTCGGATCAGAGTGATGGCGAATCGTCCTGGCTTCCCACGCGGAAGCTGGTCTAACTGCTCGTCTCCACCATCGAAGCAAGACAGAATGAGAAGAGGAGCGGGCCGCCTTGCGTCTTTAGTTAGCTTTCCGACTTTCATACCCCTTGTGATTCACCGATTTTGCACCCTGCATGCCATGTGGCGTGGTTCGTTCAGACTTATACTTCGCAGAATGCCTGGACACAGCAATGCCTAGCAAAGCACGACATTTTTTGCCTGATACGGACTGTCGCATGACGATACGCAGACTCAACAACGAACAAAAGGTGCGGTACCCTGCCCTTATTGGGCAATAAACCTCCGTAGCCCCGACAAACTATAGGTAGCTCGCGGCAAGCAGTCTTCATAAAGTCGGCAACCTTGTCAAGGACTGCACTCACCTCCCTATTTTTTTTTTATATTTTGCTGCGAGAATAGATTACCGATGGAGAAGTTACGATCCTGGTTTTCTTGGCGAAGGCAGCGCCCGACCAGCGACAATTCACGAAACCATCAAGCGCAGGCTCCGAGCCACGACCACAGGGTGCTAAGCGGCGAGGCAGACACCAGGCCATCAGCTTTGAACGCTCCGGATCAGCCCTTCCCAGACGGGGTGGAAATTCTGCACGACTGCCATGACGCCCACGTCGACATCTGCTTCGTTCACGGTTTAACAGGAAATCGCAACAGCACCTGGACTGCCAAAGGGCAGCCCGCACCCTGGCCGAAAACGCTCCTGCCGCCGAGGCTCAGCAAGGCTCGCATAATTACGTACGGGTACGACGCGTACATTGTGCGGAAGTCGGTCGCATCGACAAACGGGCTGACCGATCATGCCAAGAACCTGTTGAACGACGTGACAACCAACAGAGCCGGATCAAATGCATCCTCCTCTCGACCGCTAATCTTTGTCGCTCACAGCCTCGGCGGCCTCATCTGCAAGGAAGCCATTCTGCTCTCCCGAAACAACCCCGAGGCCCATCTCCGAGGCATATTTGATTGCACCAAGGGCATTATATTCATGGGCACTCCGCACAGGGGATCCTGGATGGCAGACTGGGCTAAGATACCCGCTTATACTCTTGGGGTTGTAAAGTCCACCAACAAGTCTCTTTTGAAGGTTCTAGAGACCGACGACAAGTACCTGCAATCCGTTCAAGATCGGTTTTGGTCTATGATACGGGAACAGCAGAAGGCCGGCTGTGATATTGAGGTTACATGCTTCTTTGAAGAGCTTCCTTTGTCTGCGGTCGGGGAAGTCGTCCCCAGGGCCTCGGCCACTCTTGAAGGTTACAATGCAATTAGCATTCACGCTAACCATAGCGACATGGTGAAGTTTGGTTCCGCAGATGACAATGGATTTAAAAGGCTGCTTGGCGAGCTGGTCAGATGGGAGCCACAAGTCGGGAAATCAGCAACCCGTCAACTACCACTATCGACGAAAGAATCCCGGCTTGAGAAGCCGGTCAGCTCGTCTTTTATTAACTACGGGTCTGGTGACATGCTTAACGCTCCTGGGGGAACAGTAACAAAGAGCAATTTTGCTGGCGCCTCTTTCCCTGGGCCTGTAAGTTTTGGCAACAGTCAGACCTGAGATGGACTTGTCTGTTGGAACGCCGCTCATACTACTGTAAGTACTGGCGAGAGTGGAAGACTGGTTCTTGACAGCGTACCATTCGCTCCTAGCTGAGCTTTGATATCTACATAGCAAGGGCGATCGCCATTGCATCTAGCCATGATAGTCGGGTTCTAGACGGTATTTGGTTAAAAGATGAATCATAGCAAGGTGAAAGCGAGAGACATTATGACACAATTGTATCTTGATTTGACTCGTAGCCTATTTCATTTTACCTGTGCGGCACTCTGCCTTAAGATCCTCAGCTACAAGATCTCGAGAATCTCCTGGTTACATGCTTAGAGACTTGATCTCTCCGGAGAAGATGTTCTTTAACACCTTGCCACCAGGAGCGTTGAGCATGTCGCCAGACCCCCAGTGATTGTAGCTGTCGCCCGACCCCTCTTTTGGCACGGACGGGTCCATTTGTGACAGCGTCTCAATCGCGTCCCGAATTCCCGCGACATGGTCTTCCATTGCTTCTTTGATTGCCTCGTTCTCGGCCAAGACACACACATTATTCATTATGCCCTTCACCAAGTCCTCTACCATGCGTCCTTCTCCCACTTCTTTCACAGCCGCCTTGTATAGCTCAAACCGGGAAATCTCTGCTAGTGGTTGAGCGACGCGTTCAAATATGCTCTTGACTAACTTCGCTTTGCTGGCGCACTCCTGCATTGAGTTTCCAGCAAGGTCGCGCCTGCCTATTTGCCTTTGGGCAGTTTGAAGAGCTTCATTGACGAGGTGCAGCCCTTGGCCCGACCCATGGAAAGCCTTTGGGAGACTTGCATCATCCTTGACAATTTCGTACTGGTTTGCAGCTGCCTCGAGGGTGTTGATTATGTCAGAGATTTGGGGATTGATGGTGGATGGCATCTTGGACGAATGCGGAGTCTGGTCTAAGGCTTTCCTCAGCAGTCTTGAGAAGAAGCTATCCAACAACTACAGATCGCTGGAAGGTAATATATATATATGTTGCAGAACACCAGTAGGACGAAGGGCACATAAAGCGCACCCTCCACCTCCATCGGGCGCCTGCAGCCTCAACTCAATGGTTCAGCATTTGTGTATGCTACTCTGTGGCTGCTGCCTGATGCCGTGCTGCAGCTCGACATCCCCGATGTCTCAGGAGACGCCGACGCTCAATCCGTCACAATGAAGGAGCCAATGGCAGAGATTTCCAGGCTTAAGGATGCGCGCCTACCTGAAGCTACGCATCTACTTTACCAAACCCGACTCTTCCCGTCCTACATCACCTGTCGTTGCATTGTCCGTGGAGATCTAAAGGATGCTGTCAACTGTCTGATTACTGCCTGGCGTGCGAATTCAACGGCAGATTTGCCGAGCTCCAATCTCTGTTCAGGTCGCAAGCGAGGACTGTACATGCTCACATTTGGTGGCCGCTAATTGCCACTTGTCGCAGTAAGTCGATCTGCAGAACCGTACAGCATCCAAACTGTCGCACAAATCAAATTCTCAGTGCTGCTCCGCTTGTGATTCTATAGACATTTTTTAATTAGTCCAATATACCTACCAACGGGGAGGTACACCAGACACGAGGGCTTCTAGCCGCCGAACCGGCCTCGACTTCCTGGAGCTCACGAGTCGCACTGGGCCTTCTCAAAACCTACTATCAACATGGACTCATCCGTGCCAGAAGAGCCGTTAAGAGACAGTTACAACCACAGTGGCTCTGGCGACATATTCAGCGCTCCTGGCGGTAAGGCGACCAAGAATGTGTATCATGGTGCCACGAATGTGTATCATGGTAAGAGCGGCCCTTTTGTCGACATTTTCTTCTTAGCTCACGATATCGTGCAGGCACGGACGAGCGCTTAGATCTGCCACAAGATTGCTGGAAATCGTTGGCTTTTCCGGAGATGGACAGTCGGTTCCACGATATCGAGGACGCGGCAGTGGGGACATGCAAATGGTTATCTGAACACAAAGCGTACAAGGACTGGGCGGCTTCCAATCAGGCCCTGCTCTGGATCAAGGGCAAACCTGGCTCCGGGAAATCGACGTTGCTGCGGTACACTCGGAACCATGCCATGGAAGCACCCAACATCGGAGAGGAAGCCTCAATCCTTTCGTTCTTCTTCCACGGGCGTGGTTCGGAACTCCAAAAGACGCAGCTGGGACTCTTCCGGTCTCTTCTTTACCAGCTCCGCGAGATACCTGAAGCACTGTCGCATGTCGTGGATGCTTTCCGACAGCGGTGCGAAACTGTCGGCAAGCCGGGCGAAAAGTGGTCGTGGCACCCTGTGGAGTTGCGCAACTTCTTTAAATCTTCAATTCTGAAGGCACTAAAGACCCGACCCCTTTGGTTATTCATCGACGCGTTAGACGAATGTGGTGAAGAAAACGCGAGGAGCTTAGTTAGAGAGTTCACATCCTTGCAGAACAGGTTCCTGTCCACCGAGTTGAAAGACTTCCACATCTGTTTCACATGTCGTCACTACCCGATTCTGGATCTGGATGACTCGCTGGAAATATGTGTAGAGAACGAAAATAGTCTAGATATATCGACTTTCGTGCGGGGCCAGCTCTCTACTTTCCATGAGCAGGTGCCATCTACGATTCCAGGCTTAATTACTAAACGCGCTAACGGCGTTTTCTTATGGGCTTGGCTGGTGGTGAAGCGAGTTCTGGACCTTCACCTGGAGGGTGCTGGGTTGAAGCGGATGGAGACTGTTATCTTTTCCGTCCCGCAAGAGCTTGACACCGTATACGACAAACTACTTCGGAAGATGAGGCCGGATTCTGTGACACTTATTCAATGGATCTGCTTTGCAACGCGGCCATTGTCACTAGACGAATTGCGATGGGCATTACTCATCGATCCCGATTGCCCGCATAGGTCTTTGGACGACTGCCAGAAAACGGGCGAGTATCCATCTAACGAGGACAGGATGAGGAGACGGGTTCAGACACTCAGCTGCGGTCTTGCTGAAGTCACGTCTGAGACGAAGGTCGTGCAGTTCATCCACCAGTCCGTCAAGGACTTTTTGGTCGAGACGGGCCTATCTGCTCTAGCTGGGACGCCGAATTCGGCCGAAGCCTTGGCGTCCTCTCAGGCGGATTTGGAAGGGAAAGCACACTATGTGCTGTCTAGGACGTGCATAAGGTACCTGGCAATGAATGAGGTCGCTCAGAGCACAATGCGCGACGGAAATAGCTTGAAGTCTGCCTTTCCTCTGTTACATTATGCTACGACATCGTGGGTGACACACGCAAAGCAAAGCGAGCTAAGGGGGGTCTCTCAGGATGACCTCCTACGCTATTTCGACTGGCCGTCGGAAGCGCTGGTGCAGGTATGGGTGGGGGTTTACCGTATACTATCGCGATACTCAGACGACTGCCCAGAAGACGGGACAAAAATGATACACATCGTGTCGCGACATGGGCTACTAGGGCCATTACGGGTTATAACACGGACGGTAAGGCAGGACAGCGCTTTCATCGATGCGAAGGATGGCTGCGGTCGGACCGCGTTGTCGTACGCAGCCGAGAATGGACACGAAGCCGCTGTGAAGCAGCTCCTGGCGCCTGGGGAAACTAGAAGTGTTAAGGCCATAATGAAGCTGCTTCTCGCCAAAGGCGGCAAAGCCAAGTCGAAAGATAACGACGGTCGGACGCCGCTGTCGTGGGCCGCCGCGAACGGGCACGAGGCCATCGTCAAGTTGCTCCTCGACAAGGGCGCCAAAGCCAAGTCGGAAGATTACAGTGGTCGGACGCCGTTGTCGTGGGCCGCCGCGAACGGGCACGAGGCCATCGTCAAGCTGCTCGTCGACAAGGGCGCCGAAATTGAGTCGAAAGATGACTACGGTAAGACGCCGCTGTCGCGGGCCGCCGCGAACGGGCACGAGGCCATGGTCAAGCTGCTCGTCGACAAGGGCGCCGACGTCGAGTCGAAAGATGGCTACGGTCAAACGCCGCTGTCGCGGGCCGCCGCGAACGGGCACGAGGCCATGGTCAAGCTGCTCGTCGACAAGGGCGCCGACGTCGAGTCGAAAGATAGCTACGGTCATACGCCGCTGTGGCGGGCAATCGAGAAGGGGCACGAGGCCATGGTCAAGCTGCTCGTCGACAAGGGCGCCGACGTCGAGTCGAAAGATGTCCTCGGTCGGACGCCGCTGTCTCGTGCAATCGAGAACGGGCACGAGGCCATGGTCAAGCTGCTCGTCGACAAGGGCGCTGACGTCGAGTCGAAAGATAGCTACGGTCGGACGCCGCTGTGGCAGGCTACCGAGAAGGGGCACGAGGCCATGGTCAAGCTGCTCCTCGACAAGGGCGCCGACGTCGAGTCGAAAGATAGCTACGGTCGGACGCCGCTGTCTCGTGCAATCGAGAAGGGGCACGAGGTCATGGTCAAGCTGCTCCTCGACAAGGGCGCTGACGTCGAGTCGAAAGATAGCTACGGTCGGACGACGCTGTGGTGGGCTACCGAGAAGGGGCACGAGGCCATGGTCAAGCTGCTCGTCGACAAGGGCGCCGACGTCGAGTCGAAAGATGTCCTCGGTCGGACGCCGCTGTCTCGTGCCGCCGCGAACGGGCACGAGGTCATGGTCAAGCTGCTCGTCGACAAGGGCGCCGACGTCGAGTCGAAAGATCGCTACGGTCAAACGCCGCTGTCGCGGGCCGCCGCGAACGGGCACGAGGCCATCGTCAAGCGGCTGCAGCCTAACCTACCATCGTAACTCCACTTCGTTATTCTTATCATGGCATGCTACTTCGGGTCTAAGAGGATCCTTTCTTTCTCATCTCTTTGCCCTACAACGGGTCCTAGGGCCCAGTGGAAATTTATACGACTTGATGGCCCGGTGTTGTTGGTGTCGACATTTGAGAATGTTCGAGCAACTTCTGTTTGTCAGCATGTGATGAGACGCGCATAATATAGCGTTGATTTCTCATCTATAAGCAAAGTATGACGAATACAAGTAGATGGTCCATTGGACACTTGGGCGGCACCGAGGATAACGCCCAGTGCCACCGGATTCGTACAGACACGAGGCTCCCGCTTCACCGCTGATCGTTGACATACTTGAACAGTCGGGAAAGCTGACATGATTCTACGATAGAGCAACAGCAATGGCTATAAGAAAGATTATTTTAATCCCTAGAAGTAATGCCTGGACGTGTTGCGCATGGACTTCCGCTGTCTTAGGATTCTAACCCCCCAATTGTCAGTTGGTATAATTCCGTGTGTTGCGGCGGCTTGCTTGATTTCTCTTATTCTAAGGCACCTCCAGTGCTAAATATGTGTTTCCTACTTATGTTGCGGCAACATCCAGAGAGCATGACAGCGTCACGATGCGATACGGATGTTCAACTTTGTGCAGTATCGTACCTGGAGCAACTCCTTCGATCGTGTCGGGAACCGGCAGCTCTGTCGCGCATGTTGTTTCTCTATTTGAGCCCACGAGAGCTTAGTGAGTGGTAGAACCGATACATGTCTACGAGCTTGCTCCTTTGTCCCTAGCCGGGCATGTTCATAACAGTGCACAAAGTACAATCTCGCTCTTTTCGACACGGCCAAATTTTGTCAAATAAGTATCCGTATGTAGATATTCTCCACGCAGTCAAGTTCATCTACATCACCAATTAACGACGGCCAATTGCAGGCGCCATTATTCCCCAATAGACGTCAAGACAAAAAGGACACAAGGTCGCTGAATGCTGCATGCCTTTCACCCAGTCATTCTCCCAACCATGAGCGCCGCGGCACTGCTCCTGAATCCCTCGTAGATGTCGGCACACATGTGAGCACTCCAAAAGAATGCCATCATGAATCTCGTCAGGTCACTCCCCATAATATATGGTAAGCATCGCCAACATCCCCATGCTTTCGAGTCCAAGATCAAGCATCCTCCGACGCGTGGCGAGACGACGACGACGAGCTCACCTGGCTTGTACCTCACATAGCCGTGTGACTTGCATACGACAGGCTGTCAAGTCACTACCAGCGTTGAGAAGGAGCTCAACCTGGAGCGATCAGCCAACATACACCGGGTAACTCCTAATCGTGGAGTAGTCCTTACCGTTGCGTCTGCTTCCCTACCGCTTCATGCACGGTCAGAAGATCCTCTTTGAAGAGGCTTGTGGACTTGCATCTTGTCTGGACGGCCTGCCAGATGTTCCTCAAGCCGTACCAGGGCTTTCTCCCCAAATCTCGCTCTGCGCTCAACATTACTCGTTCGAGCAATCTACACCTATCCAAGGTTGGCGGCCCATGGACCTCCAAACTCGTGACCCAGAATTACTCTAGCAAGTCGAGAATGGCGTGAAAATACTTGCAGTCGGGGCGAGTTGGGCGTACAAAAGGTGCTATGACCGTGTTGGCTATAAAATACGTCTACGTGCATATATGATGTGGCAGTATGCAAAAGCGAATGAATTAAGTCACTAGAATCCGCCAACTCTGGACTCCTTGCCTCTCTCGTAAACAAATTTGTGAGGCCCCTTTTGATAGGTCATGGCAACTCTCTCGCCACATCACAGAAGGCAAGTATACTTAGACACTCATCGATGCAAATGTAGCTTATTGACGATAACCCCATGTAACTCGTCGATATTATCCAGGAATTCGATCCCGAACTTTTGGCAAACTATTTGCACGTTGCCCCTCTTCGAATATCCCTTCGGAGCTATGGCGATAACTTTGCCTGGTACCTGTGCAGAAAGCCCGAATTCCAGAAGGCTTATCGGAGCCACCGTAGCTGGGTGGAAGTAAACCACAACAAGGTCGGCCTGGACTTGTTTGTCGAGCTCCCACAGGACTTGCTCACGATATGGAGCAAAACTAATGTCCTCACGCCATGTGCTGTCCCAGTCTGGGCGGTTGGGATTGAAAATAGTTATCGGGTGCTCGGAAAGCGAGGCAGATAGTTTTTCGCGCCAGTCGACATTGTCGACTGTAGTTGTGGTACCTGCGAGGAAGACGGATTTGATGCCTGTTATCGCCTCCTCCGAAGGTGCCCGTACGATCTGGCTTCCCTGGGAACTCATTTGGCCAAGGGTGTAGTAACAGAGTGGTGCAAAGTGTGAGATGAGCGTCTGATGAAATTTGGATCGCAACATGTGATGGTAGTTCTGCGTTACGTTATTTGGTGAGATGCTTCAGTTGGGAACCAGCATGAGGAGTCGGGCAGCGAGAGAGGTTTGTGGTTGCCTGAGCGTCCATCAGCCTAAATGTAATCGCGCCCATGACGGATGTACAGGTACTCGTGGTACCCGTGCTAACCCCGCATTATCATGGATACGACTTATGTACAGTACTTCAGTGCTTGAATAAAGACGAGGATCGCACTGTGCTTTGAACATGATGGCCTACGATTTGGCCCTCCGTCTTTCATGGAATAAGAGCTTAAAGTTCCGCTTACGACATCGCCTTATTTCGAGCGTCCGTAACTTGCGTCTCCAAATCCTCGGACTCCACCAATCGCCCTTGCTTTCTATACATGGCTGCCAGTTGTTCCATACACGTAAGCGTGTGATGGTGCTCCATACCCATTACTCTGATCCGGATCGCCAATGCCTGTAACAACAGTTCCTCAGCCTTTGCTGACTGCCCGTCACTAAAGTAAATAGATGCAAGATTGCTCATACTCGTCAGAGTATGATGATGTTCTGGGCCGAGGACCTTCTTGCGCAGTTCCATCACTTGCACACCTAGCTCTTCTGCCTCGGTCTGTCTACCTTGGCTATGGTACGTCAACGATAGATGAGCCATGCTTGTCAGAGTGGAGAAATGCTCTGGTCCTAACAGGTCTTTCCGGGCCGCTACAACCCGTGACTGCATCACTTCCGCCTCGTCCCACCGACCCTGGTTGTGGTAACTAACCCCAAGATTGCTCATGCCGCTCAATGTATGTGGATGGTCTTCCCCCAGCACTCTGATGCGGATATTCATCACCTGGACCAGTAACTCTTCAGCTTCTCGATACCGGCCCTGATTGTTGTACGTGTGTGCTAGGTTCCCTATACTTAGTAGAGTGTCGGGATGCTCAACGCCGAGCACTTTCTTGCGCGCCGTGATTGTCTCTTTTCCAAGCCTCTCGGCCTCGTCCCACCAACCTTGGCAATTGTACAAATATACCAAGTTACTCATACCGACGAGAGTGTCAGGATGTTCAACTGAAAGAACTCGCTTCCGAAGTTCCAGAGTTCGTAGCTCCAGCTCTTCTGCTTCTTTCCACTGAGACAGATCGCTATATGTCATGGCTAAGTGACTCATCGTAGACAGCGTCTCTGGGTCTTCCTCGCCGAGTATTCTTTTTTGACCTTCCATCGCCCTCAGTCCAAGTGCCTTGGCTTCTGGAAACAAACTCTGTGCATGGTAAGCCAGAGCCAACTTTCCAACACTTCTCAGCGTATCCGGATGCTCCGCACCAAGCACAGATGTTCGAAACTCCATTACTTCTCGAAAGTAGGCCGCTGCCTCGTTGAAGCGACCGTCGCTATAATAGCACAATGCAATCTTCCACTCTAGGTCCATCCTGCTCTGATCATCCTTTGCGATCAGCGGGGACTCCAAGATGTGTCGTGCATGGGGGAGATATGCCCTCCAGGTCGCCCTGTTCCTGTGTTCATGGTCTGGAAAAGCCTCTTCCAATCGCGCAGCGGCTTTACGGGTCCACTCAGCAAGTGCTCCTTTATTTCGAAGCCAGTTTCGGATCGTGAGCTGCACGAGCCTATGCAAATCAAGTGCCGAATCTTCGGCCCGCCTGGTGATGAACGAATAGGCACCCAACGTCCCAATAGCATCCATCTCCTGCTTCCGCGAGGGCCCTGGCGGGAGGAGAAACTGTGGAACGTTCTTGTGATCAACACAAGCCATAAAAGACATGTACTCTGCTGCGAGGGGGTCACGTTGTTGGATTTGTTGGAAAGATATCAGCCAGGTCGTGGCCACTGGGTTCTTCGAGTCAGAATATCTCGCATCGTCCTCGAATTCCTCGGTGAGTAAGCCGATAATTTCTTGTTCTTGACATTCTACTAGCGCCAAGTAGTCCGCCAATGTGATCCCATTCTCGTTGATATATGCCGTTGCTTGGGCGATCGCAAGCGGGAGATGGGTAAGCCAAGCAAGCATTGCTCTTGCCTCGCCAGGTCTCGTGTCGACAAGTGCTTTGTCGATTAAACAATTTTGCAGCATATGTATTGCGGTAATTTCTGTCATCTTGGGAACTTCCATCACACTCTGTTGTGCGAGTTTGACACCAACCTTTCTGTCTCGTGTCGTGAAAATGACTCGTCCAGCTTTACTCCTTGGAATGTAGTCAATCAAACAACTCGACTGCTGAGTTTTAGATCCCGTTTTATCGATCCACATTTGGATATCGTCGGCGTTGTCATAGACCAGTATCCACTGGCCTGCGCTGTCCCCATTCAGATAGTCTTGGACCAGTTTCTTAATGTCCACATCTTTTGCGCCAGAGTCGGAGATTCCCAACTGCCGAGCAACAGTATGGTACCCTTGATCCAGACTCTCCATGCTGGTAGCCTGTATCCAAATGGCAGAGCAGCTCTTGTCCTTCTGCCTTACTCGGTGAAGGAGCTCCAGCACAAGCTGAGTCTTCCCCACCCCTCCAAGTCCACAAACCGCAATTCGCGTATATTGATTGTTAGCGAAGAGCTTACTCTCAAGTTCGGCAAGCTCTGATTCGCGATCAGTGAAACGAAAGTTCCTTTCAAAGGGCACAATCCATTTATTGACTGGGTGTTGGGTTTCAGATTTCTTGTTGTAGGTAGGGTACTTTCCCAACTGCCTCTCAATCTCTGACTGGAGGCGCTGAAGTGCGTGTTGTCTTCCTTCCCCATACATTGCCGGCATGTGAAGATCGAAAATACCGAGCAATGAATAAACGCTGTCCTCTTCGCGTGTAGTTTGTCTCTTTTCCATCCAAGTAAGTTTCTCCTCCGTACTAAAGTAAGAAAGAGGATTGCCTTGGAGAGCAGCGATGGGGATTCCTGTAATCTCGGAAATCTGCTTTTCTAAAGATTTCTTGGAGCCAAATGGTTCCTCTTCTCGCGAGAAGAATTCAACTGAAGGAGATGCTAGAAGCTCTTGCAATGTCCACCCTCGAGTAAACCACCGACTCTGCCGTAGTTTGGAGTGTATCTGGTCTAAATCGTTATTTGCAAAATGTAATGAAACGTCAGTTAGAAGCACGTAGCATTTACTAGAGCGCTGATACCAGCTAAACATGGAATTGATTGCTTCGCTTAGTTCAGCGCTGCTAGTCTTGTCGATGCAGCAGGTATCAACCCAGAAATATTGCAATCTGTCTTTCTTCGCCTGTTTTCCACAGAAATATAGTTTGTCGAAGTTCGGATCGTTTTCGTTCGTCTTCGCTGTTGTTGAACCAATGACGTCTTGGAATGTCGGCTCATGCTCGCCCCGCCAAGTGTGGGACAAAATTGCGTAGCTGGGGACGTCGTGCTCGCGAAATTGTATCAAGCTAAAGGTTCCATCACTATTCATTCGCAAAAGGCGCATTTCTGGTGATTCGGCTGCTAACGTGTCTGGATAGGCAGTGGACGGAACCTTGAAGATTGGTTATTGACATCAGGCAGAGCCTGGATAGAGCGGTTCTGCAACATTAATGTGAGGTGACTTCTTTGCTCGATTTCGTCGTGCTTCGGGACAAGTCTGCGTTTGCACTAGCTTGGTTTGTTGTCATCACATTTTTGGTGTGATCAAATACCTCAAAATAGCCATGGTCTCCCACATAGGTACGTGGCGACCTTTGTAGCCCCGCACGGCTGAACCCGGGGTGCGAGTCGGCTGCGAAGTTCCTATTGGGTCGTAATTCGAGGGCCTTGGTTGCGTATTGCCGGATTGCGATGAGATTGGTAACTGCATCGACCCCGCGCCAGCTCCCGATACCACAATGTACATGCCCAACTGGGGGTAAGGATATTCGGGCTGCCCAACTCAACTCGGGCGAAGGTACGGCCCAGGTCATTGACCGGCGCTGTAGTGCTAACTGCGTGCGACAAGAGTTCTGTAAGGACAACAGTTGTACGAATTTCTGACATTTTGAATACACTATCACGCTGCCTTTGTAGGTAGCTGAACCCGTCCCGGGTAGGTACCTGGCATGGTTATTGTGAAACCCAGTTTTAGTGGACGTAATGTCAAAGTGGGGAAACGTAAACCTGTGGTATGGTTTGTCACCAACCGAGCCAGTTCGTACCAAGTCTCGACCTTCTGGGTGAGAGCGTGGCGCTTAGCGGCCCGGCTTGAGTTAGTTTGTCTCCAAGCCTCTCATGGCCCGGTCTGAGCCTCTCGATCCGTGTGGAAGGGGATGAGTAATATGATTGCTGGCCAATGCTTTTATTGGTTGCGGCAACTGCCTGCCGCCCTGTTCTTGATTGATAAACATCCTTGGCTGACTTGGATAATAAATGGTCGAGGTTCCGTAGTTGAACTGTTTAGCATAACAACAATACATCTACTCATCGTTCTACAGACAATGTAACTAGACGGTGGCACATAAATATAGAAAAAAGCAACAAAAATTTACTGGAAAGACCTAAGCTTTTCACCACAAGCCAGCAAATATTGGGGGTGCTTGATGATAATACAGTCCGATGGGCAGTGACCGGGCTTTCACATACCCCGCACAGCGCCATCTCGTAAACAGAGAGCGGAAAATGATGGAGTACGAAGCAGGAGACTTTCCTCCGTAACTTGAAATCAGCTGGAACCCTAAACCTTTTCAAGTGACTGGCAAACACGCAGGCTGCCAGGTGCTTCTCATTTAGCTGTGTATTGTAGCCCGATTCCTCCTCGAGAGAAGCGTCGTCAGCGTCGCAAAGCCTCTCCTTTTTGGCATGCTAACGTCGGGACCTATCACAAGCGAGATTGCTTCTCATTACTTCTTAAACTCACGAGCTCTCCTTTTCCTTGTCTCGCTTTCTCTTTCTTCCTTAGCTTGAGATGCTTGTTCATAGTCGCCTAAGCCAGTTGCCAATATGCTCGCTTGAACCCTTGCAGTGTTGTTTCCGGGACAAAGACTTCGCGCAGCCAAGAGAGACCAATTTCATCAGAAGTCCAGCCACTTGGTGATACTGTAAAATGCCAATTATGGTATTTATCGAATTTATCAGGAAACCATTGCTGTTGAACGCTTGCTCCTTTGAATATCACGAGAGGGCTAATCGCTCTGCCGTCTGCTGAGATACATTCGATAATTGTAGTCCAAGAGCGCGACCCAGGCTGCTTCCTAATAATTACTCGAATTTCCGCACTCCCAATGATGAGGCCATTGCTCCCTTGACCCTCTTGGATGCCAGTCTCGTCCATGGTGTAGAGGGCCAATGCAATCAGTTTTCTACAATTGCAGGACAATATCTCGAGACCCTCTGCGCACTAACCCCAAGAATCCCGCAATTCCTCTAAGTGCCGCACGTTTGGTCGAATCTTGGCTTTGTCCTTGTAGGTATTGGAGTAAGGAGCCAAGGGAGACATGTATATTTTCGGATGCCAGTGCATACACAGAGGAGCCCGGAGTAACTTCCTCTACCAACTTGCACAGGCACATCAAGAATTGATGTCCTATTTGTTAGTAAGACCTCCCCTAATTTTGGGCTGCCGCCACTCTGTGTTTGACACGCATGCGCACCATCAAGGATGGTGGCAGCAAACGTACCGCGAGGTGGACAAGGACCCAACCGCACTGCCTTCGCGCGCCCGAATGGCACTGTATCCACATCCGCCGCGTTGGTCAAATATTTCCGCGTCATTTTACCGTAAAGAGATGAGCAATGTTCAAATGCGCTGCGGCTCCTTGATATCTCCTTGCTCTTAAACAGTTTTCAAGATTCATCCGACTTCTTCGCGTGGACGGATGATCTTTGCCCAGCACATTCTCACGAATCGACCAGGTGCATGTCGATGCGCTCCGTGGTGCGACGGCGAGAGCGACAGGAGCCAGTCGTGCTCATGTTGGGCGCTTGCACTGATGATCTTCCTCGCTGCTAAGAAGCGGGAGGGAGGATGGACCAGCCTATTAGCAGTATTCTTGACTAGAACCGGTTCCGAAACGGAGATCGCAATGGGCGAAAACTCGAATATGCAGATTTCCTATTTTGCGTCCGTTTTGCGATTTTGGGCCCTCTTTGCCGGCTAGAGACTCGAAGTTGCGACTTCGATTTGGCCATGTGTACAGTGTGTACGGAGAAAATCTTCAACATGGAACCTCCGCCGGCATCGTTCCATGTGGCCATTGGGTGCCCGTCAAGACACAAGGCCGGTCAAACTATCGGAATTGATAAGAATATGTCTCAAACTGGCATGAAGAGAAAAGCATGCATTCCCAGACAGACACCCCCGAGCTACGCCGTCAAACAGCCACTCCTCACCCATGGCTCAAGAGAACTTTGGCCATTCTGCTCGTCCGAGTAACGCAGCGCCGTTCTCGTCAGAAATCTCCTTTAATACACCGATTCAGAAACGCTTGAAGCCTTCATCTCCATGAATCGCCAACGGCGTCCAGCGGTGCCTGCCCCACCTCGAGACCACTTCCGAGTCTTCATCCGCCTGACGTCAAAGCCCCGGCCAGAAACTACATCGGCTACGCCAGCCGTGCTCATGTCGCCAGCAAATCTGGCATTGAGCTCAGTCGAATCCCGCAAGTGGATGAAGCCATCCGTGCCATAGACAGGCATACACGAGATATTCTCATACTGTGCCAGGCTGAATGGGTCGAAGATCTCGGAGCAACCGCCGTGGAGACTAGCCAGAAATGGTACACTTATGCCGTGGAAACCTGCCTTGTTCGTTGAATGCTCGAAGTGCGTTCAGGGAAAGAGGCATCTCCGACAATCTCTCCCAAAATTGCCCGGGGGAAATTTGGGATGACGAAGTTTTGCTTCTTGGATGCACAACGGTTTGGGTTGTCGTTAGGCGTTTGAATGAAACTCGGGAAGTGTCAACGCCTGTGCTGGCTCCGGCTGCTTGGTCGGCTGAGTGAAATTTGCGCTGGTCTGATGCACCATCCAAAATGCTCGGGAGGCTATGGAGCCCTCTGCGGAAGGACGCATGGAATATGCTGAACAGTACCATTCCCTTTGCCAGGACGTTCACGAGACTTTCCTTCCCAGAGTGTAGCTAACCTAGACCTAAAATGCAACCGCCATGAGCTATCCTATGATAGAAACACCCAAACACGTACTGGGCACTGTTCCATGAGACGCCTGGCCCTTTCCCCTTGACTGCCGGTGGATATTGAGGATGCCAACCGACCCAACCGAGCCTATTACCAGACACTATCCTAGACTTGACTTCCGGAAGCTCAGCGGGGTGGAAATACTGTATGCCCCACCTGTCGCAGTCCAACCGCACGTTCTGTTTTGGTCGGAAAGTCTATCTGAGCGTAGTGGACCCGACTGTCCGACTCATCTATTAACAATGCCTCAATGGGCGGGATTGTGAAGTGGTCGCCACGATGGTTGATACGAATTAGGAAGCAGAAGCTCCATAGTATCTGGGCTATGGAGACCTAAGCATGTAGGTAGTAGACCAAAAGCGCACAAGGCTCTATAAATAGCATACTGTAAAGGCAACTTGACACTGGGTCTGAAATCGTGCGTCCCATATACGAAACCGGACACAGGCACTGGAAACAGATTTGATTTGAGGTGCGCGGTATAGAAACAATGCGGCCACATTCTTTTCCCACCCAAAAAAAGATGACACAGGGTCACCATCGTCATGGAGTAAATATTGGCGCCGTAAAAATATATGCTGGACAGCAGAAATATGCGGCAACTGATTCCATGCACCTTGGAAAGATGACAACTACTGCCATGGCAAACATGAATGCCACTGAGAGCGCCTTGCCCGATCGGGGTGCCGCCTAACCCAGCTGGGGAACAACTACTCCCAGACAACGTAAAGCAGGAGTCAAAAGACATTGCTGGCAAAACACCACGAGAGTATGCTGAAGGAAATGGCAAACTCGCTAACGCCAAGCTAAATTTCCTATGATGGAGCAGTGATATCTCTGCAGGCTTTCGACAAGTCCTTCAAGATTGGAGGTGGTCATCTTAGAAGTAAGCACAAACATGCCTAACTTTTACCACCAGTGAATGGCTAACCAAACACATCAGCGTTAGAATACCGGATCGTATCAAGCCCTGTTTAAGTCGTCGTAGCACCAAGTACTCTCAGGCAGGGGACGAGTACTCTCTGGCAAATAGGACTAGTCAGTACCAAAGCTTGGTGGTTTTAATACTGGAAGCGCCGTTGCTAGCGACTGCTTGGTTTCAGGTAGGCCTAGGTGGGCCAAGTTGGGCTTAGGTGGGCAACGGCCCGGCCCGAACCTCTCTCCGCCCTGATGGCTAGTTCCCTGGCTGGGTGGCGTAACATGTTTTAGGCGTGGCTTGCGTGGTTGTCATCCGATGCTGTCATTCGTGGTTGCAGCCGCGCGCCTAGAGCTCATATTTTCTGTTAATACACGCTTAACTTGCCATCGATAATAAGTCGTTCAAACCCCAGAACTGTTCGGCTCTGCATCTTCCTCATCTGGTTTCCTTTCTCTAATAGAAGTGGTCTGCTAAGCAAGCGAAGCTCACCAAGTCGCAATTCATCCCGTTTTTGTCATATTATCTCAACCAAGCGTCTTCTCCTTTTGCTCATAATGTCTGCGTCAAGCGATCTGACGCGGGACATGCTACACGGTGTCTCACGATGGTTTCCGTATGGCAAAGAACAAAATCTCGGATGGCGTTTCGACGCAATCTCTCTACTCGCCATCATCGGCGAGTCGAGCGTAGCTGAGCATTCGCAACTCATCACCTCCTCGATCTTCTGCCTTATGCCCCGTATCATTCCCTCCTCAAGCCCTTCTTAAGCCATCTCGGCCTACCAGGCTGCCAGAGATAACGGCAAAGCTCACTGGCGTCTTTAGCGGAGTAACGCTTGATTCAATCAGCTTCTTCGCCAACATTATCCACCCGCTGGATAAACTACCACCATATGGATTCGTTGTGTTGGAGATTACGTACGCGGACCAAGGGTATGTTCTTGCACCTCAGCCAGGGATTAGATACTTATTTACAAATAGTAGATGCCACTCACGGTCAATGGTCGACAGTGATTGCGGTAGCATGTCCAGTGGAACAGCGGTAGACTCCATCGACGGTGACATGGAGAGTAGCAGCCGCATTATCCGGCGCCGAACAACCGCTCAGACATTAGTAAACTTCCTAACGAGCCCTGGTGCGAGAGCAGGAGAACGGCCGGCCGTGCCGCCAAGTTTGTTTTCTCCAATTCATGTCCTCTCAGTGTTCAGTGTCCTTCTGACGGTGGGGCTAATCGCGGGCGCTGCCGTGGCGCAAGACGGCGTTGCGATCCTGTCTATGGTGCTCATGGGAACTGTCAGCGTGGTCGTCGGCTTGGCCAACTGGTGGAAGCCTATACTACAAACGCGTAAAGATGAAGGCAAGGTGCCTAACGGAGATGTCGTGATCCGCACGCGGACGGGCGCCATGATTCTAGTGCGCTGTTCCGAGGATATCGCGCGCGAGCTGTACTCCGGCACAGAGGAATGTGAGTACCGGCTTGATTCGCACTGGCACCGGGGACTGATGGGCATCGGGGCGGTGCTGCTGATGGTGAGCATCGTGCTCATTGGCAACTGCACATGGTACATGCAGGCCGCCATTGGCGCGAGTTTCATCATGCTCAACGGAATGTACTGGGCCATGGGGCTATTGCCGCGGGAATGCTTCTGGGACCTGAGTCGCTATCGGATTCGGGACGTGACGCCGGCCGATGCACAAAACGCGCACCTCGACGCTGGCGGTGAGGGTATTGAAGGTACAGCTTGCTTCACACGCACATTGTGGTATGCAGTCCGCGAAACACGTCACATCGAGCGCAGCGGCGCGGCGCCTGGCACCGCAATGTGGAGGAGGTGGCTTGCGGATGCGCAACATGCGGCAAAGGGGGGCAATCGGCAATGGAAGGCAATTGAGAGGAAGGATGAGTTGCTTGGCATGCAGGAGAGTGCAGAAAATCATGCCCCCTTGACAGAGGTTGAACCAAACTATAATACCCTTCAGTCATAAACACCATGTATTACAAAGAAAGGGCGAAAGCCGTATCGCGAGACTGGTTAGGTAACAATAATAACCCAATTCCCGACATAATTATGGCTTTACACTCTCACTACGTTGTACCTTCAAAGCATCTCGTGGTCAGGATCAACAGGCACGGCCTTGTTCATCAATCTTAAAAAATATCTAGAATTTACACAGCTATTTCAACCTTCATTCATTGATTTGAAAAAAGGAATCCGGAATTCGTTCGTTTCTGTTGTGGGCACAAAGCCAAACATAAACATACACTGCTTATCCCGGTCCTCTATGCACCACCAACATCGGCCAGGTCACAAGATTGTCGCACAAGCTGGTGGTTTCGAGGTATTTCAACGATGCGACAACCTTTTGTTCTCATTTCCGTAAGCATGTGATGAGACTAGACAGACAATTTTGATACTCTCGGGTTCGCCAAACACCCCGCCTAGGTTCACTGGCAGTAACCCCCCTTTTTAGAGGACAATCGCCCCAGCAGCAATATTCAGGCTCCCTAAACGGATGATGGCTAATTTTCCGGATTGCATGCCTGGAACGAACCCAAGATTAAGAGGCAAGGCAGGTTCCACCTTTATCTACAACAGGGCAAATTGTGATGGAGAGCCAACGCCGTTACCTGCGTGTCAGTTTGCTTCCACCAACAGCTTTCAGGCCCGTCCGCCGTAATTTCTAGACCTGCCCTCGTGGCTTGCATCGTGTCGAGCCAGTTGGAATAGACATCTTTGGGGCGCCGGTGTAAGGCCAGAGGAGCTCTATGTACCTATCTCCACCGATTTTCACGGATACATAATCAATTGGTGCTAGATCATTACTAGTAACCCCTCCGTTTCTCGACAATGCGTCTCTGTGTGTGTGCCAGGTATGTGCACAGTGCATGCGTTGTGGCAGCGGGAGGCGCGGGAAAGACGCGAGACTACATTCGCGTCCCAGCTGCTGGGGGCTGGGGTAGGGGGTAGTTTTTACACTTTCTGAACGCGTTTGGTCACACACACTTTCCCAATCTTCTCTAAAAACAGAGAAAGTAAGTAAGCAACTACGCCCCCCGACGACGCGCCTTCTCTTCGCTCTTACACAAGCTGCAACATTACTCCTACTTTTCCCTCTCTGGATGGTGGTGCCTAGCTCTTTCTCACGCAGCTCGAGTGTCTGTGCATCTGCTCAGCCCCTCGTACTTCCTCAGGTAACTTATTGGACTGACTTCCACTCAAGTCTGGGCTGTCTGGAGTAGACGAAGAACAAATCAGACTAGATCATTCTGATCACTGCCCAATACTGCTGAAGCCCAACGCAGCTAGAAAACGACTTGTCTGCTATTATATCGGCCCGCCAGACCCATAACCCCCCCTTAGCGATATACCATCAACGGATGTCAACCATTCTTCCGGCAGAATTCTGACTCTCTCCTTTCATGATGCCATGAACGAAACAAAACCCTCTAATGCGAAACTGATCGCTGTTTGGCCGCAGTACCAGCGGATATGTGCAACCGTGGGGAACGTAAATAAAGTCCCCAGGGGCAGTTGACGCGATGCAACACCCAATCATTTTCGTTTTGGTAATGAAAAAGCTAGCTACCGGGTAATTGAAATCCCAAACAGGCTTGCCAAACACATCCCCGTCACCGTCTTTGCATTCCTCGGATGTGGCTTTTGATACGTATTTATTATATGTTTCCTCGTCGAGCACTTTTTTTAGATAGGCGACGAAGTTCCGAAATAAGGGAACTTCGTCGGATGGTTGACACTTGTGGTCCAATCCAAAAGAGAAGGAAATTGATGTAGCTGCAAGAATACTGTTCTCGAATGGTACGCCTGGCAGACTCTTCGCCATCATGCCGAGAATCCTATTCCAGGCTCTGTTCAGCTCGAGTTTTCCTTCTTCCGAAGCCATGATTGTGCTGCCAAAGAAGGTTTCGTAGTAGGGCTCGGCGTATTCGATAGAATCAAGGACGAAGCCAGAGAGAGACAAAATGTTCTTGTTCTTATCAATGCTCCACACTGGTCGCGACTTGCCCGCTGGTTTCCACGGAACTGGTTTTCCAAACCGAAAAGGGTTGCGAAACAGCATAGGACGATCCCAACGGGGTATCCATGAGGGATCCTCGACGCCGGAGACGTACAGTAGAGCATTTGTTGACTTATAGTTCACAAAGGCGGCTTCAACAGTTTGGCGATATACTTCGACTGTAGACTTGCTATAATCGGGGTCTAGCAGCCAGCCGCCTTCCTCGCAGTTCATCATTCCTCGGAGACCATATACCACGTCCCTCGAATCGGTGGCACCAAAGTTGGACGCGAGGTATAGCATGTGCAGCCAGTTCTTGGCTTGCCGGAGCTCTGACGGGGCGGTTGACGCCCACCAGCAGTACGCATCTGTAAAGCCATGGGTTTTAGAGAAGTCTGTTTCGAGGATAATATAGCCAGCGACAAGCTCAATTGCATCCCACTCGATGATCTCGTTGCCACAGTAGGCCAGTCGATGCTTGTTGGCGTTGATTTCCTGAATGACCCACACTCTGGTAAAGTACGGTTGTCTATAGAGCCAAAGTAGCGACTCCCACATGTTTTTGGTGACGAAGTCACATTCTTGAGGAAGGGGAATGCGATGCCGATTTTGGAAAACAATCTCGTGGTAAACTTCCTCCACTGATGATAGGTGTTCAGGCGAGATACCCAGTGTCCGACACAGGAAGTTGGTGATTTGACGGACTGAGTCGACGGCTAGAGCTGCTTTTTGGTCTTCATCCGGCCCAAGCCATATCACGACGGTTTTTGCGCTTTCATAGATTCTCCGCATCTGCTTGACCTGGGCACCACGCTCAGGGATGTCTATCTGATTGATGCTATCAAGCCATTTTAGTTGTGACAACGGAACGGAGACGCAGCGGCTACTCACCCAGGGCATCTACCCAAAGAAATCTGGAGCGACTTTCATATCGGAGATGGGTGAGGCAAGTGTGGAGGTTCCGGGTCACCTCCACAGTGTTCCCATGTACAACGACAGGTGCTTTTGCGCTGGGGTCTCCCCAGGCGTACGAGATTGCTTCATAATCCCGCGAGTCAGACCAGTCCACTTGATGGAGCAAGCAACTGACAGGATCGTCAGCTTTGCCGGGTAGAAGTTCGGCGACCCTGAACGACGTCGGAGTAGGTAGACTTCTGTAGCAATACGGGCTGGCAAAAAGTGAAGCCATATCGCTTGATTAAGTAAATTGACAGCTCTAAGAGGTGTCTGAGGCGTTAGGGGCGGGGAGAAGGCAATTTCTTACCCCTCTCTTGACTGTTCAACAGCTGTCCTACAGGTATTTGTGGTTGGCTAGTACTGCGACAAGCCTTACACAATGTCAGATTACAGCCCCAACGGGAACACCCGCCCGTACACAATGCTGTGTGGGTCCTTACCACGGGCCTCGGGCAATGTTCGCGACGCGTACGTTCGGTTCCTGGCAATCAGGGATCCGGCCGAGCGATTTTCCGATGGTGTGTATCCTCCTCCCGTTATGTTCACGTTTCGTCTTCGGTGGATCACTCGACCCATTCTCTCCGAATCACCTTTGGGTCTCGCGTCCAAACAAACTATTCTGCATTCAGAGCCTGTCGTGCTAGCAAGACCGAAAATGGCGTCAGCTACCATTGTTCGGTTCAGCCTCATATTTTACGCGCCACCTTCTGCCGTTCAGGCTTGCAAGACTGCCATCTTCAGAGCCGGCGCTGGCCGCCACTCTGGCCCAGGAAACTACACTGAATGCTGTTGGTCTACAATGGGAACTGGGCAGTTCCGTCCCGGAGACGCAGCCAACCCTCATATCGGAAGAGTTGGTGAATTGGAAGAGACACCTGAGGTTCGGGTTGAAACCCTATGTGTAGGCGAGGACGTTGCCCGGAAGGCTGTCGAATCGCTGAAGTCGTAGGTCTCTCCTTTTATTGAGTGGCTGACCTTTGAAACTTGATGTCAAGTCACTGTGTTTGATCACTAACTGCAGTCCGTAGTGTTCATCCTTACGAGGAGCCTGTTTATGTCGTAGCCAGATTGGAGGACTTTTGAGCAATGGCTAGCGATGCCGACGAGAGCAAAATGCATTTAATTCTACTCGTTTGACTTCCAGGAGCAGACCATCCTATGTTCAAAACTGGTTATCGCGCGGAGATGAAAGAAGAGGGCTAGGTTGCGTGGGGACTGGAGATTGCGGATCATCCCACCAACTTAGCGTGTGGGATGTCACCATTCTTCGCTAGGGGAGCATGGGAGGGCTAGAGGAAACACGTGTGGCCAAATGCATTTTCTCATAAATAACGGAGATAGACAAAGTGCCAATGATCCGACGTGTTGCAGGCCATGTTACGACTACGAGGCTATCTGAAGGAGAAGGAAGTACTTCTGTGTACTATAGCAAGCTCGCTTACTATAAGTCCTGCTTCAAGATGCATATTTGTGATGGGTGTGAACGTGTGTCACCATTTATGACCAGGAAAAGCCTTTCAGCCTTGTCCTAACGCTAAGGCGATCAAGGTTCTTTTCTTGGTCAAAGTCTGCCCCACTAGCCGCCTTCTTTTGCTGTGGAAGCTGTCGCATTACCTTTGAACAACTTCTTTCTATTTTGTTTCTCCCAGGTCAGAAACTGAACGCTTGAGAAGAAAAGCTCCCATTAGAAGCTGCAGGGCTATGTCGACCTGAGAGCGCAAACGTCATGACTTCTCCGGCGCGGGAGGCGTACCAGATCGGTTGGATATGTGCCTTGCTGGTTGAGGTCGCAGAAGCCAAGCAGATGCTGGATGAGAATTTCGGGATCCACCAGCAAGCGAAATTGTCACGGGCAATTTTCTAACCGTTTCTTGGTTTGGTTCGCTCTTTTCCCGTGGTTTCGGATACTCGTGGGCGGCTTCACCGGCTCTCAACGTATTCGCTGGACCTTTGTAGCTTGGACAGTTGAACAAATTATGACACGATGATCTAACTTTATACTATATACTAGTATGTAATTACATGTCATGCTACATGGAATCAGCGATTCTTTAATGTACACAGCGGACTTCCTATCATAAACATTGCATTGAACAGAGCCGTATGATAATACTCGCACTCCCCAAAGATAACCGCCTGCGCACTCAGCACCCGCTCTCTCGGCCGCTCAGTGTAATCCTTTGCGAGCGATGACTTCGCTCGCAAGATTTGGATAGAAAAGCATGATGTCTTGTCACAAAAGGAATTGCATGAACGCTGATGCTTCGCGATGGACCTCCACTCCAACGAGCCAAGAGCAGGGCGTGCTCGATCGACAAAAGGCATCATCATCAACATACATGGCTGACTGGCCACCAGTAGCCTCGATCCCGGGGGTATGTTGACAAGCCCAAAGGGGCTTTTTGACGATGCCTTAGGTCGAATTAAGGACCCAAATCCGTTTCCAAGAATCACCAGAGTATTTTTCTCTTTTGCAAGCTCCCACCAAGGGGCGTAGTGCCCCTCGCGAGGGACTTCCTTTTGGCAGAAGTGTGTTTTCCTACCCAAGAAATCGGTATACTCCCAACCTCTGAGCCCATACTTCGGCATGGGCCATATGCGCGTGGCTTTGCCTTGCGCTACGACGCCATCTCTGACCGACTGAAAGTCCTTCAACATATCCTCTATCACATCTCCGAAAGTCTTGTTCTTGGTTTCTTCTGCCCATAGCTCTAGTCTGCAGTTCTCTGGTTGTTTGCAGACTCGACGCGCTTCCCTGCCACCGTCAGAACACGGTTCTGCATAAGGCAATAATGGCCATTCTCCTTCGAGCTGTTTGCAGCCCGTTTGTCGCCGATCTCGTATCTTGTGAGACGACAAGTACGACAGAGCGAGATGCAAGACGATACTGAGCTCGGAAACCAGCCACGCGGACTTTGTTTCCCCATCATATACGATTGCCGGCTGTTGTTCGGCTTCGTCTACTAATTCGTGGAAGCCACGGCCTCCTAGTGATATTCGTAATGTTTTTGTCATGACATATTTGCCACTCAGATTCATATTCAAGATACCCTTAACGGAAAAGCCGCCTGTAAGAGTGCCTTCGTTTGCGAACTCTACCCTGGGCGGTGAGAGTGGGAATTTTGACTCCGTCGCTTGGAGGCCATTTGAGTCAACGAGCTCCCTTGTCCCCAAAAGCACCTCTGCTTGTGGATAATAGCCGAGAAACATCCTTTGGCTGGGAAACTCTTCCATGTTTTGTTCTATGATGGCCACGGCAGAGTCATAACGTTGCGTAGTGTGATCGTCCTCGTCATCAACCAAGGCGCAGTGCCATTGCATACCGCCTGACAAACGCTTCGTAGGATACAGTATAATGCCCGATCCTCCGAGAAGAATTGTTTTATCGCCAGCATTAATCTGAGTACGAATGTCGGCAAGACCTAACATCAGATCGAATGGTATCTCTAGACCCAGACCTTCATGTCGATTTGATATAGGAAAGCCGTAGGCTAGCACAGCGCCTCGTAGCAAATTATGCCAACATTGCGTGTTATCGAGATCACGGAAAAGGCAGAACTGACCATCTTGACCCGGCAATACTTTCCTTACATCCATCTCAAACATCCCACTTCCGGTGTTTTTTATGAAAGGAACCGATACAGTCAAAATATCTCGCGTGGGGAGAGGGAATGCCGCCGCGAGCCAAGCGAGTTGCTGAAGGAGTATGGCGACCTTACACAACGGACCGCGAAAATGGAATGACGTCAAAGCTATAGGCAAAGAACGCTCACCGGCTTCATCGTCGTACGTCTTCGCAATAGTGACCTCTACATTTTCAGAAACTTTGATGTCTTAGTAAGTTAGCTTATGTCCATCGCATCATTCAACACGAGCTGCTAGATAAAGAAGCTTACCGTGCCTGGTTGACGGATTTTCCACGAATTTGGCGACAATTTCCATCATCGCTGTGGAGTCCCATATTTTCTTCATAAACTGATTGCAAGTATTCAATTCCGCACAGGTCAGTGTTCCCGTGAGAGTGACGACCTTGCGAAGATCGGTCCCGGGCTCCAACTCCGTTTTGTATACGGCCAGAACTTGCCAATTCACCAGACAAGTAAAGGCCACTACTCGATCGGTATTATCGGAAAGAGGGCTAATGAAGGATTCGATTTGTTTCAGAGAAGGTGATGACTCAAAATCTAGCGTTCTGTTGACCTCTTTCGGTTGTGAGATGTGCTGCTGCTGCTGGTGTAAGTCAGTGAACGCGGGCGTTTGACTGCTTTCGCCAAAAGGCTCGAAAGCCACGACTGTTTTGCCATATGGCATTTGATCCTCATCTTCGCTGTCCAGAGTAGATCGAGAAGTGATCTTATCGCGAGCAGGCGCCTGTGGCCGAATATTCGGAGTTCTCAAGCTGGTGGAATTGGGCGGCAAAGACGATGAGCTAGTATCAACACCTAGTCTATTTCGTGATATTTTACTGCTATAGAAACTCGACGATAAGTTTGGAGATGGCAAAGGAGCTGTTTCGAAATGCCAATGATGATTGATCGAATTGTCGCTGTGGATTGGTAGTCGTATCGGGGCTGGCATGATTGATGGCCCAGTACCTCTAATTGGAAAACTCCTCGGCGGGGATGCAAAAGACGAGGTGCTCAAGACAGAAGAATCTGTACCGCCACCAATTTCTTGAACCCTGAATTCATGTTCTTCATTTAAGCGATATATTTGTCCCGAGATCTCTTGCATCTCACCACAAGTCGTCTCGATAATCGCATTGCGGTTGGCCTCCTGCTGCCATCGCTGAACGTCGCGGTACATTTTGTCGTACCGGCGCTGCTTCTTTTCCGTGTCATGGCACAGTTTGCACACGTCGTGCTCGACTTTGATCTCGTAAACGAGTTTAAGGCCGCAAGTTTCTCCCATGCGATACTCCTTGTTACATTGCTGGCGAAAATGGCCCCATCTCCAATAGCCACATGCCCATTGAGTTTGGTCGAAATAACACATTGTCTTGGATCAAGTGAATAAAGAGCTTTTGATCTGGCGAAACTGGACTGGAGGTTGCTGTTGATGGATCTTATCCGACAAGTGTTGTTGCGGCCCAATGGTACCTGATATCAGCCAGGAGAGTGAGGCTGACACTTGGCCGCCATTCATGGCCCTATACTGACTGGTTAAATCAGCAAAAGCGATTAGACCCTGCTGTCGGCGTCCCCCAAGAGGATTCCGCCCAAGCTCCAATCTGTACCCTTAGCCCAGGCACTCCTGCTTCCAGTCCTGTAATCAATATTGGGGTTAGCCCAGGCAGTTCCCAGATTACCATGCTTATAAGCCCAGAAGCCGGGGTAGGGTCAGAAATCAACGTACGAATCTCGCCACCAATTCGTAGCTCTCCAACACCCGAGCCAGATCAAGAGCAGCGGGTGTCAGAGCCTACAGATCAAGTAATTGCGAAAGCCCAGAAGGCAACCCAGAGAGCAAAGCTTCGGATGATGCAGAAGTACTCTAAGCAGCACATCATTCAACACTTTAATATTGGAGACATCGTCTCCATCAAGGTTCCGAGAGAAGATCGGACCTCCACATGGATTCTAACTGGTGCGTGGCATCCCATGTGCCCACGGCAGTGGTGTGAGGAAGTGGGAGTGGTTGCAGTAGGAAACATTGGTTGGCTGTGTTCACTCCACTTTCCAGGCAGCAGCCGTCAGTAAGGATATGCTCGTTTCAGCGGCATTTTGTTGTTGTCACGAAAAGATGTTTCGAGGCAGTAGCACCATCATTCTATTGCCACACCTGAAGCGAAGAGCTTATATGTCAAACACTGCAAGAACAGGCAATGTCAACGGTATTCAATTCCCTTTTTTTGCGGGAGGTATCACGTCTTTGCCTCGCTCAGCCTGATCCCTGCTATACAATCATCAAATGCCTTGATGATTGGATCGTACAGAATATTCGGATCCCGCGGAGTGCCAGTAAAGAGACCATCTTTATGCGGGAATAATACATCTCTTATTACCCTGCACAAAGGCTTAACGCCATCAAAAACTTCCGGAAATTCCCTCAGAATGACTTCCAGTCCATGTTTGTCCATATCTCCACGCTTGCTTTGCGCGATGTCTTCATAACCTCCAGTATACCACCGCGATAGCATGCTTTTTTTCGGCCGACCTGACGCTCTCGATAATGCCCAGCCTCGACGAGCGCAGAGCCATATTAGAACGTAAAAGAATGCTTCGAGATCATGGCGATACGTGTGCGAAACTCCTAGAAGAACTTCAATAGCCATAAATTCCATCGTGCCCGTCCGATGCCGGGCTCCACTAGGACCTTTGCCTTCTTCCTTCGCCAAGTCAAGGTCGATGAGCATGCCCTTGAAGCCATCGGAATTCCCAGGGTCGGTGATAATGATGTTGTTTTCGGAAATGTCTCGGTGCAGAATTTTTCCGTCCGTGTAGAGTGATTGATGCACTTTAATGGCGTCACGAAGGCCTTCGAGGAGCTCGATAACAGCCTTGAACTGGTTAATGGACCGTCCCGCTGGGGATATGGCTAATACGCGAAGGATGCGGTTGGCATAAGGTATCTGGTCGTGATCTTGCTGAAAAAGACTAGTACCTTGCGGGTCTTGGACAGGGTAAGTGGCTCCGTCCTCTCTGTGCTCAGCCTCGGCTAGCTGGCTATTCGACCGAGATCTCTTAGACGCATTGCTTGACCAATCCGTCGACCTCCTCTTTCTATGTCCGCTGCTGGCAATGCTGAGGCCTGGGAACTGGCTGAAAGAGTGACTTAGTGGGGGTTGCGATTGCGATAAGGACGTATTGGCACTGCGTGGCACGCCACGAAACTTATGCGGAGTCGAAAAGACCAGACCTTCACGCAACCTGCTTATGCTAGTGACTTCTTCGTGGTAACCAACCACTTTCGCAAGACCTTTGACGCCGCGTTCATTTGCCTTGTTAAGCAGATCAGCCTCGGGCGGTCGCATGCTGGAAGTCCAGGAGTATTTCACGACCCTATCAAATTCTGCTGCGCCAGTGGTCTTGGCAAGGAAGCAAGACGTGCCACGACAGACAATGGCTCGCTGATGGGCGATTGGATTTGGGTCGAGTTCAAGTTGCCGTTTCCGCTTCTTCCCGCGAGCTTCGATAGGTATGGTGACAAACAACCTGTTGTCTTTTGCCTTGGTAAAGGTATCCAAACCTAGCTCCTCGTCACTCATCATCAAATATGCACACATGACCCGAATGAATTTCTCCGGCTCCTTATGGATGTCAAATGCAGCCCCGCTGTACAAGGCACGACAGAATCGCCAAGACGCTCGTGTTTCGGTGGAGTATGCCATGCAAATCCGGCAGCGGTTGTTGCGACACATTGCGAAGCGGAAGATCAATGCTAACACCTCTGTTCGAAATCACTTCATTCCCTCCAAGAGGTCCTGGCAAAGCTTGAACGCCACTGCTACCTGAGAAACATGTGGGTGATGGTGCCAAGACGCCAATTTTCCCGACTTGTGGATCAATATTAGATGCGTCCCAAGCAAAAATAGACTGATCATCGGTCCGCTTAAGTATCTCCTCCTGCAACCGTATGAATGCCTTGTCTCCCTCACCATAAAGAAGAGGCATATTAACATCGAAAATGCCTAAAAGACAATAAGCAATATCCTCTATGCGTGTGGTCTGTCGATCAGCAGCCCACGACATCTTTTGCGCAACACTGGCAAACTGGAAACCACCGTTGGTGAGAATGTCTTCCGGAATTTTGGTGATACCAGCGATTCTACTCGCTAAAAGCTTCTTGTTACCAATAAGTCGCCAGGCTGAGTCAAAAAATTGAACATCAGCAGGGGCAAGAAGCTCCTGCAGAGTGAACCCTCTCTTAAACCAGCGCGATTGATCGAACTCTGGTCCCAGATGACACCCCTGTCTCTCGACATCACTCAGAAAGACACAGCAAAACGCCGAGTCACTATACCACCGAAACATGGAATTTATCGCCTCGGACAGCTCAGCGCTGCTTGTCTTGTCAATACAGCAAGTATCGACCCAGGCATATTTGATTGTTGCGTGAGACTCTCGCAGCATTTTGCACAATTCCTCAATCTTAGTCCATCCTTTTTTTTTTGATCCGGTTTTCGAGAAGGCAATGTTACCGAACTCTTGTAGGCTTATCTCCTCGCTGCCCCAGGTATGAGAGAGGGTGACATATGGCGGTGGCACGATAAATTCTTCGAGTTGGATAGTGTCAACGTTCAGTAAGCGCATTATGGAGGTGAAACTGTCATCACCAAGGCTAAGACGAGATGAAGGAGAGATTACGGCAAAAATCCGTTTAGGAAGGGCGGTAGAGAGCAAATAACCAAGGGACAATCCTCAGCCAGCAAACCAGTTAAACGCCCCTTAGGTGTGAAGGATGACGTTGATAGATGGAGGCTCATCCCCCGGAACCCACTTAAGAACATTGGGTAGGTACAAGGCGGGCGGGGTAGATGGTGCGGGCCGAAGAGGAACCCCGCTTGAACACCCTGCTGATACTGAATTAGACAATCGAGGTCTTCAGAAGTAATTTGTTTTGGACATTCTGTGCACATAAATGTATTTTTTGAGCGAATACATTCTATATGGACTTATCATATACGGGTCAATAAGAGTATTCTTGTGAGCGATGTTAGCCAGTGGCATTACCGCCTAGGTTAGCCCGTTGACGATGTCACACTTCACGACTTGCTTGCATAACTGGACGACACTCGGGCAGATGATCCCCTGTGAATCGGGCCACGAGAGACTCTTGATTTCCCACAAAAAAGAGTGGAATAATACTAATACTAAATACTTTAGAATACTGCTGCCTTGCAGGCAGCAGTATGATAATTGTTGTTGCCTCGTAGGCAATACCATACTGCGTTTGCTTTGAATGAGCGACTGGATCTTTACCAACCTCGTGATTTCTGTAAAGAGTGAAACGGCGGGGTTGCTTATGGATTGCTTATTTCCATCAAGTTACACATCGTCCGACACCTCCAGTAGTCACCTCTCCTGGTCACCACCAAGACCATTCTTCTCACAATGACCACTTTCAATTTGCTCTCTCTCCCCACTGAGTGTCTCACCGAGATCTGCTCTCATCTGTGTCTTCACTGTACTCTGCCCTTCCCTCGATCCATGAGCATTTACAAAGGCTTTGACGAACTGCGTGCTCTCAAATCAATCTCTGAGAGCTGCCAAAGACTGCGAGCCATTGCACAGCCCATATTATTTCACGCTCTAGGCCCTCAGAACGATTCAAATGCCTTTCTATGGCTCATTGTCAGTCGCCCTGACTTGGGCGATCGGACACGGCAAATAAGATTCAACTCAAATTCCGGGGAGGACGTGGAGGTTCTAGAAGATCTTGGAAAGAAGTTAAACTTGCTATTACCGAACCAAACTTCCCCCGAGGGGCATACTGCTTGGAACCTGGCTAAGCCCACGTTTGCTTTTGAGATTCTGCTCTCCCTGTTGCCCAATCTTGAGAGTTACACAACACCCATTTTCTGTTATGGTGACCAAGCAAACGAGAACACCGGACCTTTCATGTATTCTCATCTCACACGACGAGCCGAACATCTCCATCCACGACCTGCACTTCCATCCCTCCGAACGTTAACAATAGCCAGTGGCTACCTTGGTCAAAGGGCAGACGACGCATCAACACTGCAGCCGATCGTTGCTTTATTGAACGCGGCACCAAATCTGCATCGACTACGCATTGTGCCATTCTTCGAAGGACATATATTCACATTGGATAACTTATCGGATGAAGCATTGCAAAAGGTGAAGGTGATGGACTTTTTGCACTTCCCCTTGACGTCGTGGAACGGCGAAAATACAAACGCCGAAATTCAGACTTTCGCCAGCCTATGCCCTCGGTTAGAAGAGGTCAATCTGTGTACTGAGTCTGACAGCAATCCGTATGCTGAACATCGAGAGTTCTCACCGACTCAGATCATTTTAGCTCTTAGCAGAGCCAGTGCGACGCTGAAGCGCATTGACATTGACACAAGCGATTCAGCTGTGACCACTGACCACGCCAATTTAGACTCGGCTCTTTCAAGCCTAGAATGTCTGGAGAGTTTATCTTTGGATGAGCAAAGCTTTTGCCACCACGGGCTGCAGGAGCCTAATTTGATGACGCAAGAGCACAATGATGCTAGCTGCATTTCGAGTATCTTGCCCGACACTGTCAAACACCTTTCTATTAAGCTGGGGAAAAGCCTCAGAGCCATCGATGATGTTGTTGAATTGGGTGGCCAAGTTGTCGCTGGCAAGTTTACCAATTTGAATCTAGTTGACGTAGTATTTGGCAAGTATGCTGGCTACTCGGTGGACATTTCTGATGCTCAACGGGGTGTTATTCTGGGGGCTTTCAAGGATACTCCAGTCAATGTTTATTTTCGCTACGTGGCACACGATACCGCTTAGAAGTCGAATGCTACTTTTCGTATCAGAACAAATATTCTGTAAGATCAGTGGACGCTGAACCTGGACAGCCCTGGATCGAAAAATGGTGTTAATATTATAATGGTGCTGCGTGTGTGAGCAATATCAACTTGGCTGCTTAAGTGGACGCCTCCAAATTGAGCCAAGCGTCTTCCACATCAACGGCCATGTTGGTGCAGCTGCAATAACACTTGAATCCTATATTCATGGCGTCCCAACTAAAACAACAGAATATATGGGGGCATCAAGCGTATCCACGGCATACGCAGCAGAACTCAAAGGGCTGGTTGGTACTAGCACTCCAGACGGTGCTTGATATCAACGCAGCGACAAACACACCAGGAAAGTGCGCCATATTCACCGACAATCACCAAGCTCACAGCGCAATGGCGCTTCCGTCGGTATACACACGTATGGTCTCTGGATCTGTGGCGTCATGTTCTTCGATAGCCTCCTCGGCGGATTCATTGATACAGATGAACGGAGGATTCCACCAAGGCGGGACGACATGTGGTTTGCGTTTCTCAAGTTTATCCAGTTTCACGTCGTACTTGTGTTCCAGGATGCTCGAGAGTTGATTGAGGGGCTGCACTCATCGCGTTGTTGCCGTGTCCATCGCGCCGGATTTACGTTTCCCGGGCACTTTGCCATGTCATCGTATAGCGGACTGGTCCGAATACGCATAGTCGTCTCCAAAACGGTTTGCTCTAGCTGCTGTTCCACTGGGAGTAGATGAGCTTCCACATCTACCGCTGCTCCCGCGGTAGTGCGAAAAGCTCCCGTGATCACTTGGGCTGCTCGTCGCTGTATCTTCCTAATAGCCGCTATCATGTAAGGGGAGGCTCAAACTGAAAGACCTGAGACACGCCACCACCGGACGCTAGACTTGGCGAGGTTTGAGAATTAGAGAGTGCACCTGACGTTGGTTGGCTTTCGTGTGCTGTTGTGTCCCGCCCAGCAATCGCGCTTTGCTGCAACCCAATCAATTTCAAGCGCTGCTCGCCACATGACGCAGCCCCATAAGACCCCGAATCTGGCCAGGACAAAACTTCGACCATAACTCCAGCATTCTCCTCGATTTTGACAGCTTCATGCGCGTCATAAGACACGGGTCTGGCCCGTTCGCTCCTTGCCATGGTGCGAACCCGAGCACAAACACACGCTGGGCGAGATATTCATGGTGACACGAGTCCACGTCCCAAAGGCTCGATCCTCACCGACATTACAACGCCAGCGCGCAAAGAACCAGATTGCGGAAGGAAGGGCAACAAAAGGAAGCGCCAAGACGACCGACAAAAGAGTACGAGCAAGAGGACGAAGTTACGGGATTCAGGCCAAGCACCCGCAACAGACCACGAGAGAGCAATTGCCGAACAACAAGTTGGCCGAAAGGGGCGAAGCGAGGACGAGCAAGGGATTGTGGATTGTTCACCCGCGTGTTTACGTTCGACTGACAATAAAGCCAATCCAATCGCTTCCTGGGTAGAGAGTAATAACTGGCCTGAATCTTTCTTCGACCGCAACATGGATCGTGTTCTAGCGAGAAAGAAGTCAGCGTCATCACTTCGGGGACGAAGTCGCAAGCGATCGCAACCTGGCTCTGCAAGCTCCGTAACCCCAAGTGATCAAAAACCGAGAGAAGAAAAGAGTGCCCGTTATCGCGACGTTCGTTACAAGGAAGAATTGAAGGATAACAAAAGTTACATGAAAGACTCGGATTTAGGAATTTCCGACGAAAGCAAAAAGCTAATTAAGAGACTACTACACTCCGAGCAGAAACCCCCGCGAGACACGTCGTTTAGCGACACTTTATTCTCCAGGACATGCCAGAGCGTAGTGGATAGGAATGAAACCCGGATTAATCGCGATATCACACCAGAGCTTGTCCCTTCCGCTGAAAAACTCGCACATCGCGGCGTACACAAGCTGGCATGTCTTCTTGAAAGCACAAATGAAGGTTGGAGCAATTCGGTTCCCTTGACAAATCCCCGCCCTCAGCCAGATTACTCCGTTGGTTTCAAGCGAGAGGCATTTTCCAGTGGCCAGCTTGAGAAAATGGCGCCGATGATTGGCAACAGGATAGCCGGAGATCAATCGAAGATTATGGCAACCTACCTGATTTACTTCCCATTTTTGTCATGCGAAGTGAAATGTGGCTCTACATCTCTTGATGAAGCAGACCGGCAGAACGCTCATACGGCAACATTGGCCGTACGAGGCGTTGTTGAATTGTTCCTTGTGGTGAAGCGGGAGCATGAGATAGATCGCAAGATACTGGCCTTTTCGGTATCACACGATCACCGACAAGTACGACTTTACGGCCATTATGCCGATTTTACGGGTGGAGAGGCAAAATATTATCGTCATACAATCCGCACATTCGACTTCACAGAGCTTGATGGCAAGGAGAAGTTCACGTCATATCGTTTTATCAAGAACGTATATGAAATATGGATGCCGGGTCATTTTTCACTGATCTGTTCCGCAATTGACCAGCTACCTGCTTATCCTAGTCTCGATGTCGCCTCGCTTCATGAGTCAGATCTTTCCCGCGATCTTGAGGGCTACAACCTGTCACAGTCACAATCGGAGATCGACCCTACCAACGAGCTGGAGAACTGTCAGGTAGATGCCACTCCAAACACCTCCTTCACCGTTGCGGGTCCGGCCAAAAAGCAAAGACGGCGCAGTGCAAAGGGGTAGTGCCAGCATATGATGTGCTCGAATTAATGGTACTAGCCGGCCTTTCTAGCTTAGGTCTTACCCATCGAGAGATGAATTGCATTTAACGACTACACATACACACAAAACCTGTGCTTTATCAGCCTTCCTCTCAAAGACAAATAGCATGGCCTTAAGATAGTGATACAAATTTGCTAGGCAAAGGCCCGTTGCGCAAACTCGACGAACTTTGCCTGCACCGTGCCTCATGAGGCGCAGGTGGCTGTCACTGTGGTGCTGCAAACACTTTGGCATGTGCGGAAATGGCATTGGCTGTGTCATGGAGGCCGAAAGCGTCCTAAGGAATGCGATCGTCACTTCAGAGCACTCGGTCATTCACTGATCTGTTGGATATGATCTCATCTGTTGGCTTTGGGTAAAGTATATGGATGGCCCTGGCAGGTATTTCCTGGCCGCAAATGAGCTAATGAGATATGTTTTGATGCACTCGAACTTAGTGATGGGGCTGTGTGTTACATTAAATTACGTTCTATGTTGGCTGATCCAAGCTTTCGTCATTTCGCAATCTCCCACACGTTATATAAAATTGGCTATCGAGGACAAGTAGCCCCTTCGCTGCACTCCTCAAGTCGGAGGACTTCTCTTAACCTGCTTTTGCTGTCGCTAATGGGCCTGCTTGCCAACAATAGGCTGGAGATGTTATGTGTGCACATGAGGGCATTGCTATGAAGTAAATGCCTTCTAATATTTGATTGTAGGTGTCTTAGCCAGTCTCAAGACAAACTCATACACCCCAAGTGTGATTACTGCCGACGGAACAGAGCGTACAAGATGTGGTGTCAGACCGCCGTAAAATCCACGCCAGCCCTCTGTCTGCCATATTATTCGAAAACACTGCAGGAGACCAGAATATGCTTGCTGTCCGTTCTCTACCGGTGCTTGACGCAATCGCGTTCTTACAACCTATCAAAAATTAGCTTACATTAAGTGGCAGATATTAGGCGCAATACTTCGTGAGGATACGTCACTAGAACAGCGGCTACTTTAGCACATCCGGCGGCGCCACTTGTACTGGCCCAGCTGGCTACTTCGCCGAGGGCCGGTGCATCTGTAGTTCTGATCCTGGCCAGCGATTTATGGAAGACTGTTTTAAGCCGCTCATATATCACAAGATGAATGACCGTTTCAGCTGTGCCCAAGTAGCTGGCCGTCAGCCCTCGGTAGAGCCCTTGTATGCCTTCAGACCGAACGACTTGCCGTATGCAATCCAAGCTGCCCCTATATCGACGCATTAAAGAACCTTCGTGTGATTGAGCCATATCAAGTTGCAATCTCGTCTTCACGAGCCAAATTGGGTTCGTTACCGTTGCAGTTGCTAGGCCTGCGGCGACAGCTCCCAATGCATGTACAATGGGTTCGTCAGGCCCAAAGCCTAGATACCGAACACCGAGCTGTTTGCAGTTGCCGTAGACATAGAACTTCACGGCGGTTGCAGGGACAACGCCGGCTAGGCTTGGCCCAAGGCCGCGGAACAAGCCATGCCAACCCTCGCGGCCCCTAATTGTGCCCATGGTACGGAACGTGTCATAAACATGATGAAGGGGGGTTTTAAACGAACGAAGCCCAGATCTCGAGTCGCGTAGGCTAGTGGAAGGAGAGGAATATAGATCTGACTGAAGTCGAGTTCTTAAGACGTCAAGAGGAGAAGTAATGGTGGCCGTCACCATGCCTCCACTCCTGGGAATATGTCAGTCTGCAGCCTTCATATCAGAGCTCTGAAAGATCTTACGCGCCGGCGAGTAGATGCACCCAAGGCTGTACCTGAGGCTTCTTTGTCTCATTTACCGCAAGTTGCGGCAGATGAGTAGGCTCCTGGGTACTCACCACCATGATCCTACGATGTCTGGAATTGCAGAGCGGCAGTGGATATTTGCGGCAGAAGATTCACCAACGGGGCGGCTCGGCAAAATTAATTTCCGCAAAGAAGAAAGACTGGGAAGTGGGGATTATATACACTACACAATGCAACTAGTATGAGAACATCGATTTTGCCAACCTTTGTAGAAGCAACCGTGCCAGCCCTCATTAAAAAAAACCACGTTAGTGGAAAAAAAGAGTGTCATGGCTATGGCTGAACTACTTGTGCTTATGGATCCTGATCATTTCGCACCTGATCCGTTACAGGATGAACAAGTCGTTTCGCCAGTTGCACCACAGCTAAAACACGTGTATGGTTCGCTAGAGGTGGCACCAGTACCCCCACACCCTCCACACCTCTCCTTACCAGTTCCACCGCAGGACGTGCACTTCGCCATAATAGGTGCTTTGATCTGCACAGAAAACAGTTACCTTTGATAGACAACAGAAAATGGATGTTAGCATTTGTTACCTTGAGATCTAGTTTCGTGCTATATGAAGCTGAAGATGAAGGTTTCGATTGAGAGTGAATGCATCTTGAACTTTCTTCCCCGGAGTCAACCTCATTTAAATGTTTAAGAAAAGCTTTGTTGTGTGAAGGTGCGGTAGCATAGGTGGGAGGTTGCGCATTGCAAATTCAGCTGGTAACCTAGCGCACTCAACACCTGTGCACCAAGAAAACAAGCTGGGCATTTGTACGCACAAATCCGGGCGTTGAGTACGCCTTGCAAAGTGCAACGGTTTGCATGAACCTGCGGCTGGCGGGGGATAACTCACGGGATGTCAATTACTAAAGCGTGCAGCTGCGCAAAAAAGTGCGCACAACACTGGGCACTGTGGCGTGCGCAAGACTACGCGTCGATTCAGCTTAAGAGTGCGCACCGTCCTTAGTAGTCTCATGCAGGCAATTTTTAGGCAGTTTTGAAAAAAGCAAACCGTGCGTAAATCAAGGCATTTTCTGCGCGTACATCTGAGCACATGAGTAGTCAACACCCATGCTTGCAAACAGCACTTCCGTGATGAGCGGAGCTCTCGACTGAACTCGTCCCTCACGATCATTAAACAAACTGCTCTTGAACCAGTACGATCATGGACAGATGTCAGGATGAATGCGCTGTCTGCTTGCTAGATGAGATTCGTGAGCGAACTTCCATATTTCAGGTATGCAAATTGTCGACGTGATTTATTATCGTTTGAATTGTTGTCTAACGCATCAAGGCTAGCGGGAGGTCTCAACACTGTATTCACGCCTTCAGCGACGTCTCAAACATCATGAACTGGAGACCGTGCATGCCAATGTGAAGGGCCAAATACGTCAAAAAGAGAATGGAATTAGCAACAGAAGTGCAGCGAATCGCGTATTGCATGTTTGTCCCTCTGATGATTGCAACGGACCAGACTCTTCATTTGATCGGCTCCATGACCTCATCCGACATTATGGAAAACGTAGGTGACCGTAACCCAATTCAGACAACTTTGTATAACAGTACCTATCCTAGATTGCTCTTGCGAGGAGGAATGCGTACGCTGCCACAAGGAATTTTTCAGAATGAATCAATTTTGGCAACACAAATGCGCTCTCAAAAACCCGACGAATGAGGTAAAGCAACAGATAAAAGAGATGCGGATGAAGGCCGGAAATGAACTTGAGAAGGCTATAAAGTTAACAAAGAGAACTTCTACTGCGAAAAACACAGATTTTCCTCCCGCAAAAAGGCAGCGAGCGGCAGACTCGAGTGTGTCACTCGCCAGCGATATTATTCAACCTCTCCCGAAATCTTTGGATGGGCAAGATCTACTGCAGTCAATTGACGCAGGCTTTGCTAATCAAACTCTATCGGCAAGTCTGACGCCAAACTGGCCTGAGCGGGCAGAGCATGAACATGCTCCTATCTGGTCTGTACCTCCGTCAGTGTATAATCAACATGGAGGTGGAAACGAAATATCTACTCCGTTGTGGCCGCTACCTACAATATCTGGAAGCTGCGTCGCGAGTATGCCTTTTACAGAAAGCACTGCCCTTCCCGTACGTTTGGACACTGCACAGACGAGCCAACTTCTAGGGCCTTGAGTGCTCAGCAGAACGGATTGTCTTCAACTTTCTTTCGCACTTTCGCTGTCGTCTTGTCTGACCATCGGTATTTGCACACCATAAGTGTTCGTAAATCCTTCGAGGATTTGAAACGCCAGCTTCGGGTGGAGAATCGCGCTGCGTCTCTATTAGCTTAGGACAGTCTGTTAGGGTCATGAAATCTTACATTCCGCCTTTATCCATGCGAACAGAAATGGAGTCACAGCCGTTCATTTTCAGTGAAGCCCTAGTTATTTCCAGTAGCCCATTTGCGCTTAGGAAGCCTTTTAATTTTTTGGCATGAGATTTCTCATAAAATTCCATTCGTGAGCCAGTGCTCCAAACTTGTATAACCACACGTCCAGCCTCTTCTGGGGCCGTCGAGAAAGCAAAGGTATGTCCCGGGTCAGCACTGAATATTGAACTCGATTGTGGATTCGGATGCTTCAGATATGGTTCGAGTATCGGCCGAATACGCTGCGCATTAGTCAGAAATGTACTGAGAAATTTTCTTCCTGCCACATACCGCATCCCCGAACAAGTATCCCGTGAAGAACTTAAACCCCTCGTTGGTACCGGACAAACCCTGCGCATCCAAGGCGTTTACTATGGCTCCGACTGTGGCATCCTCTTGATAGAAAAGACCCTGTTCTTTGAAGAAACCTACAGAGTCGGTGGCAGCCACGACTTCAGACACCTTATGCGGTCCCCAGGCTCCGCCTTCTGATGGCTCCGAAGGCTCCATTAGTTGTGATATTCTGAGCATCGTCGTCATGTTGGGAGTAGGTCAGAAGTGCTGGTTCTCAGGTGGGGGCGGGGCAGGACTTGGCCACGACGGCAGAGTGATTTTCCGAATTTTCGCCTTTTGAGGGGCATACCCAATTAGACATTTTTGGGATACACTCAAACCTTTAATGCATTGCAATAGGTGCCTAATCACCAGTATCAAACAGCCCAGCGAACTGGAGAGGGAAAATAAAAGAGTCCAGCACCACCGCACACCACAGCACTCACTGGTATGCCCATCACTTTCTTTTGACTAGTATATACCTCGACTAAAGGCATCGTTGGTAGTTAAGAGTGAATCCGTATACCTGTTCAAAATGGCTGTATGCCCGGTTTGTAAGGGCACTGGCGAAAGCGAGAAAGGCTTCATATGCGGACGATGCAATGGAGCAGGAGAAATTTGACTCGCATTGCATTTGCAACGGTCGACTGCAGACTCTCGGGCGCCGAGTCACTTGTTTCGGCATGGCTAGCTGAACCTGGTTACATATTGTAGACTGTCGTACAAACTGTCAATAGAGATTATCTTTGCTTTCACCGTAATGGCCGTATCTCATCAGTATCACAGTGCAAGTGACGCATGTGACGACATTTACCGACCTGCGGGATTCATCAGAAGGTGGAGATCCATGCATGTCTGAAACGATGCCTGAAATGGGCGCATTTGCGCGCACGACTTTAAAATGCGCGCAGGCATACTCTAGTGCGCACCGACAAAGGCTACGCACAGATAGCCAAAAGTTCGAGCATTGCTCGTAGCCATATAATATAGCAGTGATGAACACACATGCTCTCCGCGATGACTGATGGTTCGACAGAGCGCTTTCGAAATTGCCGGCCATGGCCACCGCACAGATACACATAAATGCGCACTTGGGTGACACGCGCACTTCTTGTTTGAGTGCGCAATGACTTCATGAGACGTGCGAGAGCAAGTCGCCTGCTCCAATAGCCGTCCTGCCCACTTCAAGTGAGCTGTGTTAATCGTACTGCGGAGCATGGTTCTACGACGAGAAACCTCAGCCCGCCGTAGTACTTGCGATCTTAGTTCTCGGAAACAGATTGTGGGTAGGACATGTACTTTTTCGACTTTGTCGACGATGAATGGGTGCAACCTCTTATGATGTGGCTTGCAGATGAGCTTGTTGCTTCTTGCGTTGATGGTCGACGGCTCAAAGGTCTCGGCCACTGTCTCGCTGGTCAAGGTGCCGAGATCATGACGAACATGTAATATCGCAACCCTGTTACCCATTTCCGGCGACATGAACACTGTCGCATGTAACCTGCATGTTAAACCATTTAGAAGTGGTATGCAAGTCAGTTCAGTGGGCGCTCACTCTTGCCTACTTGTAATGATCACCTTGGATATTCCCTTTCTGGTCACATTATTCTCCCTCTAACCCACTGGATGCCTGATTCTTCAATGATGTACCTCGTTGGTTCTGTGTTTCCTATTTGCGAGAGAAGCAGCATTGTTTCAACTAGATGATAGTCACACACAACCCAGACCATACGGTAGGACCTACAAGATTTGATTTGCAAGGGTTACGGCACAGTGATGGGGGTTGCAGAAGAGATGTTGGTTGGCATCAGAAAGGGAGTGTATCGATCAATATAGATCAGAACCAGCCTACAGCAACAAACTCTGATATCAAACCAATGTACAAGAGCACTTGGGGTAAGAGACAAGAATTGATCGGTATATAACGTCCAAGATTTCCGTTGAAGGTCTGTGAAGTTTTAGACAGAGGTCTTCCTACCAGTCTACATTGGCTCGTAACTATTCTTGAAAATGGCTGAACGTCTTATACCCCAGTCTACGAGAGGTGAAGAAGAGTAAGCCAACATTGTGCCGTCATAAGTGTGAAGAAGTTTGCTGACAATAACAGGCAAGGCATTTCCCCAACGCCTCGCCCAGTTGGAAGCACTCTCCCTGCGCCCTTAGTTCAATCCAGCGAGACGGACTCATCTGGGCCATCGCGTACACATTACGAAGTAGCTGAAAATTTGGCACCACATACCAGGTATTTATGTGTGCTCTGCAGTGTATATACGTGGCTAAGAAGTACTAGGACATCTTCAGCCTTACCATCTTGTGATTCAGAACTCCCGGATACGGCTGGGCCTATGGATTCTTCGACGGCCCGTACAGTGGTAGATCAAGTTGATATTTCAGACTCTGCGGGTGAGTTGTGACCAACTCCCCAGCCAGCTCGTCTCATACCGTCCCGTGGCACACCACAGCAGTATTCGGATCCATATAATTACAATACAGTCAGTCGATGCCCAATATTATTGCTAATTGTTTGTAGACCCAAGCGGTCCTCAGGGCACGCAACATGAACTGGGACATGTTACCCACACCGATGAATCCTACGAGCGGGAAGCCACAATCTCAAGCAGTCCTAACTCCTCTTTGTCTCCGGCTGGCAGCAGAAGCGGGACAGATGCAACGGAATTCGATGAAGGTGATGGACTACGTGGTATGAACGCTCATGACTGCTTGCCACCACTTTCGGACCATGACAAGGCAACTTGGGCGAAAGGGGGGCGCGGGTAATAGTTTGATGTATCAACTTCGGGACACAGGGGATGGCTATGTCCACGGCTAAGTGCTCCAGTCACTCATTTTGCATTACACAATAGTATCGCAGCTTCACCCCGACAATTGACAGTACTCATACGCCAAGACCAAGCCGCTCATTCAAAGCAAGCACAGTATTCTATTGCCTGGGAAGTGACGGCAACTCTAAAACTGCCGCCTCACAGGGAGCAGTACTGCAATGAGTATTTAATTGGCGTAAACTCGCTCTTTTAGATAGTATTGCAATTGAACTTATTGTTTTCAATTCTGGCTGACAACTCTCATACCTGTGTAACGTAGTGGCACAGGCCGTGCCACTAGGTAGTGACTCATCTGCTAAAAAATGTCATAGTACATGTCTCAAACCAAATCAACAGATAGAAACACAAGAGTATCTGGTTGCCCGATTCACAGAGAATATTTTGCCCCGATTATTGTCAGTTAACCAATCAATGGTGCTATGAAATTATGGCTATGCATTGTTCAATAGCAAGGTAATACCCAGTGTTGCTTGACTGGTCCGTTCAAGTTTGGTGGGTGGACCCGGTTTTAGAGTCACGAGTTTGACGTGCATTACCACAATATCTTTTTCTTAGGCATCCACTGCCCAGAGCACCTCCTACGAAGATATAAAAGGCCAGTTCCGTGACAGGATTTCATAGACACACGATAATACAAACAAAATGGCTCAAGAAATTCGCTACAAACTCCTCAACCTTGAGCTGCCTCACGGCCTTCTGGGTAGCACCATTGACAACCTAGCTTCTCTACCCGCCACAAAACATGTGGACCAGCGGGGTCGACAGGCATGGGTTTATTATGAAACAGTGCAGATTGGAAGATACACTGATGTACTCTTGAAAATGGTAGGCGAACACATTGCTTGTCAGTGGCACCGAACTAACAGGAACAGGATTCTTCTATCAATGATATTATTCGAGATCGAGGGTTGGAAGTTTGTCCCATCGAGAAAGGGCCGCGAGTTGTCCGTACCGGGGATGGCCCGGAGGATTTTCATGTTGCAAGCTCTAGTCATATTGTCATACTGACTCCGATGACACATGAGAACACGCAGATTCAAGTGGCAGGAGTCGGGGAGCCATTTTCGACAGAAACGTTTGTGACTGCTGGGAAACAGGATTGCTTGATGATATACCCGGAGACGAAATTCCGTCTCCGAGTTCCGTATTACATGATGGATCGGACCGTACGCAAAGTTTAAGAAATCGAAGTTGAAGCCTCTTATATTCATGTACTCTGCTCGTTTTGGAATAAACCACTATTCGAATTGTCACATGAGCCAAACAGTGACATATCAAGATTCATTTCCATTCTTAACGTGTCCATCCAACTGGAATTAGAGGTAAGGTAGGGGTTGAATGGCGGAAGACTGTCATGAGCGTTCATGCCCATTCCGAAGTCCATCGCTGGATCGGTGTTAATTAGCCCTGATAGGTCACCAAAAGTAGGGGAACCAGTGGTGCCATTCTGCATATCCTGGCCAGGCCAATCACTGTGTGCCGTGAAGGGCTGTAGCGTAGTTTGGGTTGAAGGGTTGTGAAAGAACTGTGCAGGCTGATGTTTACCCTGAGAGAGTGACTTGTTCCGATTTGAGTTTTTGTGTGGTAGACGGTGCTCGTACGGCACGCCCAAGTTTTCGTCTGTCATATTTTCGGACATTCGTTTTCTTTTCTTTGCGCGCCTCGGTTTCGGATATCTGTCCAGCAAAACGTCAACTATTACATAGACAACAGCCATCGAAGCCGCAGTCGACTCCTCGGTAGAGGCCTCCCCGTTCATAATTCGCAGCGCAATATTAATGTTCTCTGCGTCATCCTCGGAACATGTCGCACGTTCCACCCTCAGGTCGTACGGTATGTGCCTCGCCAGCTTTGGAGCATGCCGAAGGATGAATTCTCTGGATTTATCAGGCTTCAAATGAGACTTAGCAATGCCAACCAGTCTGTCTCGACCCTTTCTCAATATATTGTCTGAGGAGATTTCATACAGCATCTCTCGTCGGGCTTTCATAAAGATCAACTGATCCAGTGTCTGGCATGTGCGGTTATAGTCGGCTTCTGTATACCACGAGTGAAAGCCAAATGGGTTTATTGTTGGCACAGTGTGTGGGCCCTCCACTGTCTCTTGCTCGGGTTCTGTGTCCGATTCCGTCTCCATGACTTGCTCTGTCTTCGGGTCGATCGCAGCCAGGCGCCGCCACAACAAGTCAATAAAGGAGGTAAGCCCATCGTAGAAGAAGTCAGTATGGTCTCCGTCGTCGTCATGGTTGCCACCACCACCGCCGTCAGTACCGCTATCACTACAGTCGTTTTCAGCATTATTTTTGTCTGTGTCGGTGATTTTGTCGTTACCAAATTTGGGCATGCCGAAACTTGCAACTGTGTAATCGTCAGCGAGGCATGGTTTGCTGTCGTTTGAGGACTGACCTTCTAGGAACGTAAATATTGTGATTGCGGTGACGCCATAATACTCAGCTACTTTCGATACTAGTTTGAGCATTCGGTTGACGGCACATGTACAGGCATACATGGTCGTATCTTCGCGTTTGGTAGGTCGAGGAACAGATTGTGGCCATAGTTTGGGGTGTGTTGTTATCCCAGACAAATAGTATCCCACACTGCTCGTAGAAGCGACGGCCGTCTTCAAAAAGTTTGTGTGGGAAAAAGTTACAGAAAATATCTCATGGCCCTTTACTCCATTTTCCTTACATTCTTGCCAAAACTCCCTGAGATTTATGGTGCGGCCTGCGCTACTTTTCATTCTAGCCATGGCCGCGGATTGTCGGATGCCTTTTAGCCTTTTGCTTTGCGCTCTTGTTGGCTTCCTGACAAGTATTTGGCTACCGGTGTTAAAATATTTTGCGTATTTGAGAATGCTCTTCTCCACAGTCCCTTTCGTTTTGTCCTTCGGAGTGTCTAATTGCGCGTCGAGTTCGGACTCTGCATCATCTGCATCATCTGCATCGTCTGCATCGTCTGCATCGTCTGCATCGTCTGCATCGTCTGCATCGTCTGCATCGTCTGTATCGTCTGTATCGTCGGTATCGTTGGTATCGTCGATCGGAGCTTGGGGAGTGCCTGTAACTCGTGCAGCAAACCCCGACATGCTCGGATCAGATGGACGCTGAGGTGAGTTCCTCTGTTGACTATTGACCTCGACCTCTCTGTATCCATAGGTTAGTTCCCCGACTCGGTTGCAATTGCCACAGAACGCACAGTTTAGGGCCAAGCCAAACGCCTGACTTGAAAATCTTTGCTCGAGTGTCTTCCTGAGGAGCATCATGATTCTGCAAATTCAGCTTCAGGGCGCATCGTACATGTGGAATAGCATCTTCGTTACAAAGTTCGATTTGGAATTGCTCCTCGATAGCGTGAAGGTTGGTGCTATAAGACCGGTACAATATCCACTGGTTGCCAGAAACTTGTGCTTCCGCAACACACCTGGAGAACTCGTCGTCGTTAAGGAATTCCTCTCGCAAATAGTCGGAAATCTTGGCAAGCAAATTCATCTCCATCTCCGTCGTGAAAGAGGGAACGAAGCTGACGCCAGAAAGAACGAAAAAAAAAAAAAAAAAGGCGAGGGTATCCCTGGCTACACCCTTCCTTGCTACTTGGAGCAGGCTCTAACATCTTTGTAATAATTAGACTATTTCACTGAGCTACGCAACGGAATGAACGGGGATTAATTCTTGCCATGCATATTGTGGTCTCGGCGAAGTTGGCCATTGGGAGGAGGGGTGTCGTTTGGTCGACAATGTCGACATCGTCGACCAAATGACACCCCTCCCCGAAATGGGCCGTCTCGTGCTGTACTGCAAGAAGTCACATTGCGGCCTGTTCCCCCGGCCATGTGAGCACAAAAGTCTTTTTGTCATCTCCATTATCCATTTCCTAGCTAGGAAATTTGCCCAGACCCTGGTGCTTTCAGGAGAAGTTTGAGCCTCTATTGTCAACCACAATGCGCGATGGAAGTTACCTCAGATCGGACCGACCCCGGCATCAGAGGACAAACGATTGTTGAAAAGTCATGATGGAACTACTTAAAATGAGGCTGTCCATGCAGGAATGGCGGTGAGTTAGTTGCCTTGTTGGCGCCATCATTCCATCTCCGATACTATGCTGCAGAAAGAGCATTCAACTTTGACCCTGAGTCAACAAATCGGACTTTCAATTTGCTTCGGGCCACAATTTCTCATTCTTACAGCAGCAGTACTGCTCACAAAACTCATACAACATGACTCACCCAAAAGCCGCAAATTTCCTTGTTGGTTCATGTCTGTCTTGTTGTTTCTTATTGTGGCAGGACTTGTGGTTGGTGTATTTTTCGTGGTGGTAGCATGGACTGGTCTGGGAAAACATACACCAGATTATTGGGCGGATATCGAATTATCTTTCATGCTACTCTGGAGCATGCTTTTAGAGGTGAGTGCAACTTTTGTATGAAGTGGGTAATAAGGCTAACATCAACAAGAGTGTGGTGTTCACTCGCCTGGTAGCGAATGCCTTAGGAGGAACGTTGATTAAAAGATTATTGCAACTCTTATCTGTTATCGGTATTGCGTTGCTAATAGTGGATATTGCTTTTTTCGCAGCAGACTTGCGGGTCGGGACGTTTATTCCGTATACGACGATGTTGGCTGTAGCTTTATTTCGTGGATCGATGGCACTTGGCTACTGCATTATGCGTATCATAGCGGTTTTTCAAAAGACGGGAAGGAAGGGAAACACCTGGGTCACTCTTAACATCCGCATTCCTTTCGAAGTGGCCGGGTTTGCACTATCATTTCTCTCGCTTTCTGACAGATTATCGCGCATGGATTACAAACTGGTAAGTGGCCTTTCTAGCTGTACCGTAAAGACACTAATCAAGTAGGTTCAAAACGGTATATTTGTCATTATTGGGATTTTGCATGTTGCCACGCGAACTAGGAGGTATCTCAAGGACAAAGTCGAGAACCGAAAAAATAGCATGTTGGAACTAAGTAGTGCGATACCTGGAGAAGGAAGGCGAGCCATGTCAGTATCGGACATATCAAGAACAGGCACAGTAAAGGGTGACTCCGAGGTTGAGCTCGTGACTAGGAAGGACAATGTATAGTGTACTGTTGATAGATCCGTTGTCATACAGAATAGAGCGGTGTGCAAAAGCCAAGCCAGGATAGCTGGGAAGGACACAATGCAGTATCTGTAACCCACCTGCTTGAACATGATATAAAGTAGAGTTCAGGTCAGTTTGGATTTGCATGGGCATTAGAGGCTTACATCCCCAAGGAGCCCATTCCACTGCATAGACCCCTGTGGCGGCACCACCATGAGCGCTTTCATAGTCTGCTTCTATATAGCCCAAGGATGACAAATGGAATATTGACCAAGCCGGAAATCTCAGTCGACCTTCTTGACCGACTGGCGTGAGGCACGGGCTACGTGAGCTTGTAAATGATATATAATGAAAAGTGATAGCTAACTCCCACCTGTAGCAAATTCCTCTTTTCCTCTCGTCCTTTACCCTACTCTATCGCACGAAGGACGATGCTTGGCTTCAACGCCGCGACCCGCCTACATCGCCGGGCTATGGCATGGGCAGATGGCATCGTGGGGATCGAACTACCAGAAGATACGCTAACAAAGCTTGAAAAACAAAAGGCCGCCGCGCTTCTCGTGGCACAGACTCGTCTTGCGAACGGAACCCTTCAAAAGGCGCATTTGCAATCTCTGGTAGAACTAGTATCAGGGATAACCAACAGGTAATGGCAACTCCTCGACCAATATCAGCACAGCGTGTTTGTGCATTGCATGAATGCACCCTCAGCAAAGGATATGCAGCCGATAGATACCTTTCAAGCCCAACAAACCACTGACGAGTACGACTCTAAGGAAACCACAACCAAGAAACGCAAAACAACCAGTGTTTCAAGGCAAAGCCATGCCCAAAAATGCACCAAACTCGCATCTTTAACCAAGGACCATGCCATCCTTCCGACTGAGCGGAGTGGGGGCAGAAGCTTGTCGAATGAGGTCAAAAATCCAAAAGACGAAGACGAAATGCTGACACCTCGGCCTGGGAACCTCTACTTGGTTCGGTGTCGCCAGTCAGAATACATTCCGGCCGTTGTTCTATTTCCCGGATCCGCTGAAGGCCTATTTTCGGTTGAGAATACTGACCTTATGAGTTTGAAGATATGCTGTAGCTACAATCAGCAACAGAACATTTTATCCTGCCGATATACACGGGGAATATGCTTCCCTGTCAAGCTTTTTAATTGCGACAATCCAGAAAACGGAGATGACGAATGGGTGTCAGCGACAAATCTCAGTCCATTAGATCCTACTACAAGTTTATCGACGCCACATGCGAGAAGGGTTTCAGAGTATATGCAGAAATATGGTCATTATGTAAACGACTCTGCTGCGAAAACCCACTTAGTTCCACAAACCGAGAGAAGACGAAAAGTCCCAAGTCGTAGACTGGACGATACAATTCCTCGCAGCGAAAGTACGCGAACTCAAGTGACCAATAATGGGAAGGACAAACCTATGGCAATATCACGATTGGTTTGAAGAGTGATATGCACTCTGTAGAGCTATGTCCGGTTGTTCCGCTTCAGCTCATCCAATTTCCGCTTAAATGGTACCAAAAATGTATATGTTCCGGGCCAGTCGCGAACGGATCCAATTCGCGAATCGCCCGGAACATATATAAAGTTTAGAATAACCGGGACTTTCAAAGAGCATGAAGAATATTCCCTTCTCCTACCTCCCATTGTCCCGATTTGCGTGTTCTTGATTGATCATGTAAGTGAATCCAGCTGATCTGGAGTGTACGAGGATTAGAGGGTTTAGTGTGGTCGCAGGGACATTAGCCACCCATGGGGGAGTGCAAAATGTACCACGATTTGGACATTGCGGTAGATTTTGCACTCCCCCAAACGTATGTTTGCCGTAACCGGTGCAACCAAATTACTTTCCCCAGGTGGACAAAACGCACCGATGAGAGGCCGAACGCACGGTTCATGGCTGGCAGCAGAAGCAACCCGATATTACCAACCGCTCTATCCCACGACAGCCTCATTTTCCAAGTTAGAGTCCAGCAAAATGAAGCTGCCAATCTTTGTATTTTAATTTTGATCCCTCCAAGTATAAATTGGTGCCAGACCCCAAGGATTTAATCCACATCAGCTCTTTCTCCCCTCAGATGCTGTGGGATGTATTCTTTGACTCCTCAAAATGACCGAAAAGAATAAATATTGGTGCCTGGCCATTGCGGCGTGGGCGAATCCCGGAAGCGTGCATAAACCTGAATCTACCTCTACTGAATACGCCTCCGACCAGCTTGCGATAGCTGCCGCCAAAAACCCTCAGGACTCAGGCATTGCCTTGCTAAACGAGGATAACATCACGGCTCGTTTGCAAAAGCTAGTGGACTCTCGGGGATTCGAAAGCATGCTCAAGCTCCGGCAATCTCCAACGACAGATGATCTTGAAAACCTAGTCAACATAGCGTCCCATCTAAAGGAACTTGACTTTCCAGAATATGAGGACCGCGAGGAATACGCTGACGTTATGTCTCCAAAACAGCTGACTGAATATCTTTCGTCAATCCTTATAGGGCGGATGTGCAAACTTCTCTGCATCAATCCTCCAGAGACATTGTCCTCCAAGACTTTATATTCTGAATTGCTACGATTGTACACTGTTGCGTCTTGTCCTAGAGCTGGTCTACCTCCACCACCACCTCCTCCTCTGTATCAAGTGGCAGTACGTGGCAGCTTATCGCAGGGAATACGCCCAGCCCATCCGTCCAATCAAGGACTGAATCAAGGAAGACTGAAAATACTGCGGCCTCATACGGTAAGTTGCTGCTAGTTATGCTCATAGAGCTCAAACTACAATATCTGACTTCTCATAGGAACAGAAGCAGCGGGGTCTTTTCAGGCGAGTTTGGGACGGTATCAAGAAGTTTGGACACCGCGTTGGTGGCTCGCTGTCAGACGGAGCATCCCTCCAGAATGCCCACCTTCACAAATTCTGCCCTGCGTACTTAGGTTGTTCAACACGACCAACATGGAAAGTGAAGGTGGGTGGGAACTCCACCCATCGATCAAAAGCGTTATGGCTGCAAAGTTTCTTGAAGTGTTGTACTGGTGGCGGCTGAAATTGCGAGGTGGTTGGGGGTTGGCGGTTGCTTCTGTTGAACATGATACAACATCACGTGCAGGGTCCAGCCCGTGCCTCCCATAAATAGCGTATGTTGGCGGCAATCTCTAGGTTACAGAATCAACACACACTTTCATCTGTGTTCCGTTGTGACCTTCAACAGGTTCATGGCCAATGCACATAGATATAAATCCACGCCTGTCACCTGTCTATTCGTTTGGTGTTTGTCGCCTATATATTTAGTGTTTAGCCCTCTCTTTCACGATTTTCTTTATAGTTTTATCAGTTTTTGTCCAGCTATACCTTGATTACTACATCTGGTTTTCTCTCGCCATTTCAATGCCTTGTCAACGACATTACGAGGGGGCATTGTCAATACATCGAACAATACATTATGCCAGCCTTTACTGTTGCCATATCTATTACTCCGAGCCATGCGAATGCGACGAGAATGGTGATTGTACTGAGAACGTTGATTTACAATTCAGCTTCGAAATATGCGGGGAGTGCAAAGCTGTTCTTCACCAGAAACCGATACCAACGGCTCTTTCGATACTATGTCTAGTTTGGGCTGCTCGGGACCATATTGTGCGCGGGGACATAGTTGATTGCGCTGCGATTGCTTTAGCGGCTGAAGACCTAGATTATTTCAAGAGACACGAGGGCTGTGGGTGGACTGCGCCGGAACTTGCTTGGCGAGAAATTCGACGCATTATTGATGATGTAGATCCATCGTCTATCTATATTGTGGATGACCGCATCTCGCTTAATGGGAGTGAATACGACATGGAACGAAACATGGTGGATTCAATAATTGAATACGTAGGGCGTGGTGTAGTTATTGAGATGCCGCAGTCGTAAACTCTTCAATAATTTCAGCTAGAATACGATGGAATTAGACATGGATGTGCGTGGTGTGGGTGTGCAGGTGATTTTGGGTATCCGCCTGCATCCAGGCTTTGCGGTGGGTTTTAAAAGGAATTTGGACTTTTGCTTGCTATTTTCTGTGCTTGCGGTTGGATATAGCATTCTTGACCTATAAATGGGTGCTGAGCCTAATTCACTTCCCCTTGCAGCATTAATGAAGCTCTCACTTGTAATTAGTCGACACGTGCTCAACACTGAGAACTTCCTCCGAATATGAATAATTTGCCAACACACTTCTAGCTGTTCGTTCTTCCACCTTCCATCCCACTTCTGAACGCCTTTTTATCCCCGAGGATGTCGGACCAAGTCAACACGCTCTTTGAAGGCAATTCGGGGTCAACGTATCTGGCCGGTGTGGCACAGACATCGGATGAATGCCTACCCCAGCACACATATCAGCGGATGCATCAGCAGATATATGAGAAGCTCTTCTGGAACCGTACAGAGATTTATTTGGAAAATATTCTTCCTCAGTGGCCTATTTTCCATCCAGACGAAGTAAGGGCTATGCGGCAAAGATATCTTACTTCGCAGAGTTCCGACAACGATCGACTATCTATATTAGTTCTGGTTGATTTGGCGGATATTACAAATCCGTTTCATAGCCAGGATATTCTCGAGTTCCAGTTCAGTGTCCTATATACAAGAACCCTACAAATCCATGCACTCTTGGCACTTTACTGGGTATGTCGCGGATTTCACAGCCTGGCGAACGAACATATCGTTAAAGCATTTCACCTGGGAATGTTCTCTTGGTAATATAGCATCGCATCCGGTATAGAATTTCAAAACCTAATACTTCAATAGCGCTCAGTGGGATGGTGCTTCGTTGCAGCGGCATTTCCCAGATATCGTTGCACTCTGGTGCTGCTGCTTCATTGTCTGGTAAAACCTCTTCAGTCCCCTTCCCGTTTCCTCAGCCCAGAAAGGTTTAGCTAATACCAACAGCGAGTATCCCATACATACAGAAGTGAATGCCATTCCAAACTTGTATAAGTGCCTACCATTACCATCAAAAGAAGATATCATACGAAGCTTCGGTAGTAATGCGGGAGCCTTTTTCGAGCTCCGAACCGCTTATATCTCACCACGGCTTGCCGCAATTTCCCGACCACAGTTACAGTGTCCGACTCTAGAGTCCATCAAAGTCACGGGCCCTCTCGCAATCCTCAAAGACCGCTATGTAAGGACACACAGGTTCGGTCAGTCTCTCGCACAGGGGGATTTTACGTCTGTCGCGTCGTACATCGAAAACCTACAAAACTCAGGCCCAACCTACAGACGTTGGGCATTTCCTTCGTAAGGTTCTACTCGCACCTAAAAACGGCCTCTGAAAGGGAAACACTGACAACGTTACAGGGAAAGATTCTGTCTGTACAAGTTGGCAGCCATATGTTCCAATAGCAGTCAGAGACATACCTGCCTATCGCTAGTTCAAAAATCGCTTGATTACTTATGCCCGCTCCCCGAGTGCTTTACACATACGGACTTTAACTCAATATGCCTGCTATACTCCAAGTTATGGGCAGCGGAGCAGAGAGCGTGCTAAGATTTCGACAAGTTTTGGAAGGGCCGAGTAGGGTGCGGACGAAATGCCTATTATCGCAGTAATCATTTGGATAACTATCTTGTATTTACGTTTAATTTGTTGAAGAAGCTTAATATTCATACCCGTTTATGCGTCCATCAAGTGTATTGGTGACTCTATTGCGATTGTTTAATAAGCTTTTTCTGCGGTCTTAAGCCGATATCGCAAGGTTGGCATGGTTAAAAGACGAATTAGAAAGTGGCGAGAGAGACTGAGATTGTTGTTAAGGGCTTTGACATATCACTTCAACATATTATATATGCACCATTCGCCGCTACGCTTTAGCAAACCGGAGCTAAGGTTCACCACTCAAAGACAGAATTTACTGTAACTGAACGAGATTTAGGTCGACAAGATGCTGGAAGAATATTTCGAATGTGTAAGTCTGTCAGTGCGTACCCGCAGATCTTGACTAACAGCTGCTATAGCACTGCAAGATCTTACATCGCACTAAGACCCGTTGTCCTACATGCAACTATTTATACAATGTTTTCCGCGATCAAGTTCAGAGAAGGGCGTATACTCCTATCGGCTCTCATCCGACAACGTTAGTATATGAGACACGAGATAATGAGGGAAATTGGAGGCAAGTTTTTGAGAAGGATGGTGAAATACAGTGGAATGATAAATGGCATAAGAAATCTTGTTGAATAGTGTGAAACATTACAGATGTACTTCAATTCTACTGGTAAGCTCAAATTTACTGCTATTGTAATACGGTATAGCCGCGTTCGCTTAAACCCACGACGGTCGGTGGCGTCAGAGTCCCATCTATAAGTAATGGCCACTACCGCGGTACTGAATGTCGCTGTTACATTGTAAGTACTCATTATTCGAGAATGGAGATCTTGTGGAAACGTATCCCTTGTGACCTTTTATGGGTAGATCATGGTGCAGTGCAACACAGTCTCCCTTTGCGACCTCGCGACTTCCAAATCGAAAATCTTAAGGAATTTAAGAAAAATTCTATTTATATTTGGAGCATACCGAATAGTAAGTAACTATATGTTATCGGTTCTAGTATGCGACTGACATTCTTAGATACACCACTTCCGGACAATATGGTAGTGCGGCACATAAATCATGAACTCTATCAATTGGAATATAAAAGTAAAATGACCCAGTCATCGGATCCTCAACAAACACTGGAAGAATTTATTCACTTAATTGGATGGCGCTGGAAAAAGAATGCATGGATTGCTTGGAGGTCTCTTGTAGGTGGGAATGCGGGGACTACAGGAGAGACAGACCATTACACGGACGAGGTCCAGGATTAGGCCCGTCCGCGATGCTGGCTGCACTAAGATGTCGGCTACGCAACGGGATCGCGAGGTCAATAATGAGAGCCTCAGGCACTAACTGAAGGAGGGCTATAATTTGGATCTTGCTTTATTCCACTTAACCTCTCGTCTTCATCATTCTTCGCAGCTTCTATTTCTTAATGTCCTGTCCGATACTTGCAAGAGCCTCTCTATCCAAAATGCACTCGTCCTTCTATAACTTGTGTTAATGTATCTACCTTTCCCTCATTGGCCTTATTATCCCCCGAGACTGTCCTGTGACTAGTATGATGGCTTTCACTGCCCCATCACTTGCCTCTCATAATCGGAAGACAACTGCGGCCGTAGCTTCACGCAGAGTGGGAATCTAAAGGTAAGTGTTGTTAGTAATGCTATGAATAGACACTTAACAAGCTAACATTAAAACTTCTCTAGGGTTATATGCATCGTCACACTTATGACAATCCTTATTCTTGTGTCCGAGCTCACCAAAAAAAAAACAAGCACATACGGGCTTTAAACGTTTTATCTGCAAACTTGATAATTGTGATAAGGCCTTTATGCAGCTTCGTGATTTGAAGGCCCATTAGAAAAAAGTCCACAAGCAAACCTTGAACCATTTCCAGCCTCATTTGGCTCACCTGGCCTGGGTTGATACTTGGAATAACTTTGGAATGGTTGGAGGCGGGCACAACTATTAGATGGGCGGCATGCCTTGTGACTATGAGCTCGCATGTAAGCTATTTATATCTATCTAAACTGTGGTGACATAATAGTGCCCTGTTTTACATTTTAGTATATTATGGTTGGACATTAAAAGTGCGGATCAGTTTAACCCACCAGTAGTCGTATGTGTCTCCTGCTTCTGTAGGTTTAACAGACACGACAAGGTAGTTTTTCCTGTGCGCTTACTTGCCCGGGGAAAGCAAAAAAAGGAGTTGTGCATGGACAGATAAGGAGGGGTATAAAACGCCCAAAACCTCTCGGTTCTCTACAAACTCTTTATAAATCATAGGTGTTTAACTTTCTTCGGTCGTTGGATCCAAGGTACACGAACCACTCCATCAATCAACCATAGGCCTCCTGAACGGGTGAACGGCCGGTCGCTCAAAGTCTTCATATGAGGAGCAGAGCATACATTACAGAAGACCGAGTTCAACTTCACGCATCGCCTGTCTGCCCAGGATTACAACCTGTTGACTAGAAATCTTACCCCCTCTCATCCAAAACGGTGTAACTGTTGCACATGCTATCAGTACATAAGACACCAGCAAGTATTCACTCACCCCGGAATTGTTGGGATTATATATCCTTGAAATGGAAGAAAATAGTTTCGCCTTCTTCACCGGCCTTTCCCTAGAGCTTATCCTGATGATATTTCGCCAACTTGATTGGCCCGACATCGCCTCGTTAGCCGTCGTTAACCAATGGTTCAACAATGTAATCGAAAGTCACATCTTATATCATCCAGAAGAGTTTGGCTATGCTTTAGCATACGGTGTTCAAGTCAACAACGTCGCAACTATACGCAAGGTTCTGCGTTTTGGAGGGAGTTTAGTCCAGGACTTGGGGGAAGCAAGCGCCATTTGCCCACAAACCGCAACCCCATTTGTAAGTAGCAACATATTCTCGTACTCTCTACTATCTCAGAAGACTGACTGAATTAGCTAGCGGCAGACGAAGAAGATGACTTTGTAGGGTATTCACTCTGCTAAATGGACGCAATGTCTAACGTATTCCGAACATAGAAGCGCATAAGACGTTCCTGGACGTATGATGAGATTAGTAACACAGCTTTGGGCCTTGCAACCTTTCAAGGCAACGCTGACATGATTAGAGAGCTTTTAGAGCTTGGAGCTGATCCATATCATTATGCTTCAGTCGATCGATTGGGTCCCTGGCATTATGTATTGAAGAAGGCACCGCCACAGACTGCACCTCGTCTTGCCGCAGAGTTCCTTCGATCAAACAGAATAGACACAAACAAAATCCTCCCAGACGGTCTGTTGCCGCTTCACCTAGCTGTGGACAGCCGTCTCAACAGTGTTTTCGAAATGCTTGTGGATACGTATTTTGCAGACATTAACCTTACGGCTGGGGCAGCCAGCGAGACAGCTTTGTTGAGGGCAGTATCAAAGCGGCATACACTTCTCATCGACTTCCTCCTCCGAGAACCCGGTATCAAGGTGAATTGTACAGACCACAATGGGCAAAGTGCACTTATACTTGCTGTTATTCAAGGCAACTCTCGCGTTGTTGAAAGGCTATTGTCTAAAGGTGTCGATGCAAACCACAAGGACAAATGGGGACAGTCGGCGCTCACATGGGCAGTAATTCTGAACATACAGGAAGTCTTAGAGCCTCTCCTGGACGATTCCAGAGTCGACCTTAATACTCAAAATACTTCTGGGATGACTCCTTTAAGCATAGCCTCGTGGTACGGAGATTATTATATGGCGACACAACTGCTTCAATACCAAGACATCGATGTCCATCTGCAAAATGAGAATGGCGAAACTGCTCTGTCTATCGCCAAATCTTGGCGTGTTGTCCTCAAGGGTGGTGCTAATTGGAGTGAACCCCCCAAACCTGGATTTGTTGCACGAGACGATATTGGGCGTAACTCCTACAAAGAGAGTTATGACGAAATAGTTGCAATAATTAATAAATACGTTGGTTAACATATATATGGACTTTATAGTGAGGCGCAAAACTGCTCGTGAAGGCACAATCGAGGTTCTTCCCGAAGACATGCTCAGCCTTATTTATCACACCATCCTCCCCTCAAATAGGGCCTTTTCGGAAAGAAATTTCCATCGATTCTACTTCCGATGCCAGCTTGAGACTTAGCCCAAAAGATAATGCTACCTCTAAGTCTATTCCTGGGTGCTTGCCCAATGCACAGAATATCTCTTGGAATTAGTACGTTTCTTGGTGGCCGATCTGCACGCCATCCAGGTTGTCCTATGGAATGGATTGTCCAGAGTAAGCTGTTAAATCGAGATCAAATGCTACAGGGTTAAATCAACGGTGTTGGTGCTCTCCCCAAGGCGAATTGTTTATAAAACCTAAACAGCCGGCTTCTGTTACATCCCTTTTCCTCCAACATTTGCGTCTTTCGAGTAATGTACGTGCACATGCTATGACTACTAAAGTAACTAAACAAGCGTTCACAGACTGGCCGATAATTTGGATCTCTGATCCAGACCGTCCCGGAAAACTCTTACTGCTCTTTACAGATGCACGGAGGTGTTCCAACCACGTCTGGGAAGACATCCGATATACCCCATCAAACCCAGATTACCCTCAATGCGCTGCAGCCTGTCCCACTGGCGATAATAATTTCGGTTATTATTGCAAACGGTGCCGGGTATATTTATGCAGGCAGTGTAAGGTATAACATCGTCCGCTATCCGTAAACATTGCAAAACACTAATAACCCCATGGCATGGGCTACAAGGGACTGTACAGAGAAGCTTGCAAGATCCTCTTACTTCAAACTAACCTAAAATGGATTACACCTGAAGCTAAATTAAGATACTACGTGGTCGATAAATCCTTGTCGGAAGATATCGAAGGCTTTACGCAGGGTGAGATCTAGCAAATGTTGTGAGTTGTGGAGTTCTAGTGTTAACTTTATCACAGCATATAAACTCTCTGAAGCCAGTCAAGACGAAGAGAATCAAATTCTACAGGCTTGTACAAGGTTAAATGTAGCTTGGGTAGGGCGCTTCTACGTTGTGCGGGCAAGTGTTTTGAAGCAGTTTCCAAGTGTAATTAACGATCTTTACAAAGCAATAGATAATGCAGTTGGTGGGATGGCATGTGAGCTGTAAAGTTAAGTCTCTGCAGTTAACCGGCTTGAGGGACAGACAGGATGATAGCTATTGTAGACACCAAAATACATGTTTAATTCTTGGCAGAATAATGTCTATGTATATACCTTGGATGGGCGGCGTAAATAGCTAAGGCAACCATTTGAGCAGTTTACTTGCGTCTAAATTCCGTGCTCTCTTGTTAGCTACTAGCTAAGTTAATGTATGCCAGAATTAGCGAAGTCTGGTAGCTACAGCATGACCGCTTCCTGTGGCTGCTGCGAAAGTTGTCCGCCACTCATGCTGATGGGAGACAGAGGATATTGGGGAAAGCATAAGACTACAGCTTGCATACGAATGTGTAATGAGATAAAAACAGTGCGAATGGATAAATGCATCTTGTCAAATAGATGTCTATTTATACGCGTCCAGGCATTGCGTGCGGGCTATTGTTAGTCTAACGGAGTAACCACTCGCCCGCCCTGATACCCGAGAGTTGTGCCTTGCTCGTGTTTAAGAGTACCTATAGGTATAAAGAGCGCCTCTCAGCGCCAGCCTAGACTTCTTTCTTGTCCTTTTGCCATGCATTAACACTATAACTAGTCTTTCATTTCGGGATTATTGCTTTACCTAGCCCCCATTACTTGTCGCGCCACTATGACACCCATGTATTTAACAACGGCATTACCGAACGACCAATTTAAGCTAGAGCGGTACGTACCAGGCATTGTGCCAGGACCACACCGATATCATTATTACTACGTCTACAAACCGGAGCTTTTACCAAAGGACACCACAAATACCAATATGGTAAAATTAGACCTCGGGCATGACCCATATAACTCCGAGGTCATGTTTTCCGCCTCGCACATATATAATAGCACCATGTTACACAGCCTGCTTCACCATGGTACAATTGGTGCTTTCATGGCCGAGAGAGTTAGTCCTCTTGCACTGGCGCGAATTATTCCAGTTGCTTGTAACATGCCTCAGCCGACCTGGGCCCATATCTCAAAAATATCACTGCTCTCGTTACAAATCGACGCCGGGGCAGTGTACATACAGCCAGAAATATCAGAGTCCAATGATTTCAAGGCTGCTCTTGTCCGTCAAATCGCATCCGCAAGTTTGCATGACCTGCTATCGGCCCTGTCGCCACATTTAAGGGAGCTTGATATTGGCTTTCGAATTGATGGGGGCTTCAAACAAGAGTATCCGGCTCAATTTGGCTTAACCTTGCCAAATATTTTCTTCCGACAACTACGGCATCTAGCCTATTCGGGATTCTCCGATGACGGTAGTCAATTTGTAAACTTCTTGCTCCAGCATAAGAAGACACTTATGTCTATCGCGCTAGAGAATGTTAACTTAAGATCGCAATCATTATCTATTTTGTTTTCAGCCTTAAAGAAGATACCCTTACAAAGCGTAACCCTCTCAGGAGTGTTTGTAGGGAGAGATGGGCTGGAAACGGTTGTTTTTACCAACACACTAAATCTTAGCGACAAGTTTGAGGAAGCACTCAAGACAAAGAATGTCAAAGATTTTGAGGAGTGGTGTGCACTGGAAGTCATTTCTACTTATTAGGTACAGAGGGACGTAACAATTTACTTGCTCATTGTTGGAAATGAAATTGATCAGGCCGGGACCATACTTTGCAGCTAGCATTTTAATTCATCTTGTATCATCCATCCCAACTCTGGAGATCCGGAAGCAATCAGTCTTCGCAACCCAGTACTCAGACAGCCTCCGCCAAACCAACTCCATCAAAGCCAACGTCAAGCATACCATCCGATCCCTGCCAGATGTCAGTTACTCATCCGCTGCATAACTAAAGGCGAACTAGCGAGGCGGACTGCATTATGAAATCAAGGCGTAAGCGTTCATCGGGGAGGCTAAAGCTATCAAACATGTGACCTGTCTTCAGATATTTATAGCTCCTAACCCTCCTGGCGGGTGTTTCTTGTTTCTTTTCCTACACAACGCACACACAAGCAACTCATATCAGCAATACACACCACACTAAATTCTCAGCAGCAATGCGGATCGCACGGGTCGAGCCATACTCGTGGACACACGATGAAACGCACAGAAAGAAACCTCATTTCTCACGGTGACGGCAACGCTACTAATAAATGCTCTTCGTCTGATCATGTCGTCGACGCACACGTCACCTTAGCTTCAAGCAAGCCAAAATGTAACCTCCTATACGTAATTAAGGGCAACAATACTTCGAATAGAGATGGGGTCAGCAAGGAAAAGCGCGATGCAGATAACGGGGCGAACGGTGAAAAAAAGGGCGGGGGGACCAATACAGAGAAGAATGGAGATCAGTCGATGACGATTATGACGACAGAACTTCCTTTGAAGGGACAGAGAAGAAGTGTGCTGAGGGCGATAGCGATGACGATAGTGATTTCCCTTCCATTCAGGACATCTTGCGGTCAGTCGTCGCGGGAGAATCTGCTCACGCAAGTACTGGCATGTTACCCAGAAGCAAACGCAAAGTGATGGAGCACGCTGGCTTTAGTGAGCCCCTGACAAAGCGTCGCACTCTGTCCGGCACAAAACTAGTGGGCGATTAAATGTTTAGCTGGTGAGCATCTGTGTACATCTACGAGACATAGCGGAACATAAGCGAGGAGACCAAGTACGTGATTTTTAATTTAGAGGTCGACTTAAATTAGAGCATCTTGGTGTATTTTATGCATTACTACACTCGGTACACAGCCTCCCACTCTTGCTACCTTCAAATACCTGCTTAATGGCAGCCCAATCCAAGCCAGCAGCAAGAAGTATTTGTAGCTCTATGCGACTTTTGGGGGCGTCTCTAAATCCACTCCCAATGCATACATCGCCCAAGCCAAAGGCATTGTGGCCATCAGTATACCCAAAACCTTCTCGCCTGCTGATGACAACTACGACCTTGCGTTCTTCGATAATTGGCAGTATTCTTGCTCCAGCAATAGTGGTCCAGCTAGCTAGACCCATACCTGCTAACACAATGCCCTTTGCACCACGATCAACTGCGGTTATAAACAGCTCTGGGTCCACATCAGGATGACCGTACAGGATGTCTACCTTTGGGAGCCCATCCCTGCAGTTCCTAATGTCAAAATGATCCCTGTTCGTCTCTCCGTAGAATTTGGGTTTTGAGTTCTGAAAAACGCCCAGCGCACCGGAAAATGACTGGAAGCCGCCAAGTGAGCTGGTATTTAACTTTACCGTAAATGTCGCCGGCAAGATTTGCTCGCTGATTGCGATGTATAACCAATCATCCAGACCCCTTGCATAGAAGCTAACCGCCAGGTTCACTGAACAGAGAATGTTCATAACCCCATCAGCTCCATAGGCTGAACCGGGACCTCACGTCGGCCACTCCAGGACGATTATGCTACTGTACAGTGGCCGATTCGGGATAATTTGCAGCTTCTTCACGGCCCTGACTCGGCCACTTCGATGATGTGGAATGTGAAAGACATCTGCGACAATCGGCTACACAACCTGCACATGGAACACTGGACAAGTGTCCCCATCAGCGATCCGTATGCTGCTGCTGTCCTATCATTATACCTCCAAACAGATCACCCGGTGCTTGGGACCTTCGATGTGGATCTTGTTTTGAATGACATGGTTACACAGCGCCCGAGATTCTGTTCCCCTTTTTTGGTCAGTTCTTTAATGTATCTTGCCTGCGTATGCCCCCCTTTGAATCCGCTGTGGAAGAGACGAGAGGATTAACAAGGCTGCAGCAAGGATACACACGTGTTGATGTTGGAGTACTAAAATTCAAGTATGCCTTCTTTGACGAAGCGGAGCGATATTGGCAACGCGAACGAGCTTCGGATAACGTAGTCAACCTCTTTGCCATTACGACCCTATCTCTTGGATGCGTGATTCAAGGCAAAAATGACTTTGGTAATAAGCTGCTCTTGGAAGCACGGCATATGGCAGAGAGGCTCGGCCTTCTCGATGTTCGTAGTAGTGAAACCGGTACAAATAGACAAGAATTTTGTGATCAGTCCCCTGAATGGGTGAGAGCAGCTTCACACGCCACATGGGGAACCTTTGGCTGGTTGGGGTAATTCTAGCCCAGTGACGCAATCTAACCAAAGGACCATCGCTAATGTCTTGGTAGACTTCACAGTATCTTTTTCGTCGATGATCCCGTTACGATTCCGCCAAATCTCCCAATACCTGGCTCTACAAAGCGGGATATAGCAGGGCCATCACACCCTCTGCCTGCTTACATGGGGCAGACATTTCCTTATACTTGTGGACTATGGACTATCTGGCAAGAGTATTTTACGGCAATCACATATCGCGACATGACACTTGGATCCGAAGAACACCTAGCAGTCGCAGAATCTAAGTATCAAGAGTTGTTACACTGGGCCGACATTCTCCCACCAGACATGAACCGAGGGACGAACTGCCCGGCACATGCGATGATCTTCCAGTGAGTCTAGCACTAGGTGGCGCCGCCTAATAATCTCGACAGGTACCATACGCCCATGTCGCAGGCGCAATTCATGCATTCGTCAAGGGGGGCGACCAATTGACGATCCGAGATACCCTTAGCCGTCGAATGGTCAATGAGTTACTTAAAGCCCAGGAATTAGTTGGTTTGTCAGAAAGCGGTCCAGTGCCCGACTGCGAGCGAAGCGTCAACACAAAGCGGCGTACAGAGGTCAGCACGTCGAAACTACTCTCAATTCGAGCTAGGGTCAACTCTTGACGAGGAAGACGCAGCTGACTTACAAGACCAACAACAGCCTCGGCGAAAACGGAGTAAGACTGCTTCAGTCACACGGACGGTGGTTAGCACACAACCGCCCAGGCACTGTAGGTAGTCCAGTGGTAGTTTGGAAATACTGGATGCATCACTGGTAGCAAATTTAACCGGGGCATTATCGGAGACCTGCTGTGGCTGAATGTGGGGGGGTGCGTACGAATAGAGATTCGGGTGCGTACAATTAAAGACTGTCATAAAATACGTCCACCGTAATGACTTTCTATATAAATGAGCGACTTGAACTTGACATCACTTAACATCACAACTACCTACACATCACCTAAACGGCAGAATACATGCCGATGAATGGAATAACTCGTTTGCACTCATTTCAATTTGTGGCTTATTTGACCCATCTCGTCGGCCGTGCACCGAATGCGCGTGTCAGCTTTGCCTGTTTTCTTATCCCCTTGTCTTAACATTGTTATCTACAATTTATCACTATCGCTCGCCAGGCCCGGAACTAACATCAAACATTTATGCCAGTCCTAGTTGTCTACAGATAAGCCAAAGAGAGGTGCAGCTTAGTTAAACGCCCTAGTGTTCACAAGTAAGCTTCGAAACGGGCTAGAAGCTAGCTTCCTTTTCGGTCAGTTCACCAACATTGCAAAGGTTCCACCAATTGATATGACCAGACTTGCTGTCACAGCATTTCTTAAAGTCGTCGACATTGTAGTTGGCAACGTAATAGGTACGAAAATTTTCGACGCAATAACAGGTTCGTGTATTGCCGAGCTCCTTTGCGCACTCGTCCGTGTCTTCCCAACCAGAGTCGCATCGGATGCTAGTTTCGTGACGGCTGCAAGAGGCCTGAGCAAGGCCAATGGCTAAAAAAAGGGCAAATATTAACTTCATATTAAATATGAACGGTAGTAGCAAAGATACCGTGATCAGACAGATGATCAACCGTGAAACACTGGCTTCTTGCTTCTTGCTTCTTGCTTCAGCTTGGAGCGGGCCATAACGCTCAGTATATATATATTCAGAGTTCCTAACGATATGCGCAGGGCAACGGATTTAAATTACCTGTAGGATAAAGACACGTCATGAGACAAGCATTGGCATAGCCGTAGGCAAGCATTGGCATAGTCGTAGGCAAGCATTGGCATACTCGTAGGCAAGCATTGGCATAGTCGTAGGCAAGCATTGGCATACTCGTAGGCAAGCATTGGCATAGTCGTAGGCAAGCATTGGCATACTCGTAGGCAAGCATTGGCATAGTCGTAGGCAAGCATTGGCATAGTCGTAGGCAAGCATTGGCATAGTCGTAGGCAAGCATTGGCATAGTCGTAGGCAAGCATTGGCATAGTCATATTTCATGCTGAGCCTCGCATTGAGCCGATCATTCAAATTAAGCAGCCGCCGGCAAAACCGCTCAACATCCTACCACAGTCCTGGGCTGAAGTGCCGGGAAAATGATTAACCATAAAAGATGTCCTCATCAGCCCTCTCACCGATGTTTCATTGATCCACATATGTCTGAGACTTGACAGCTCATGCTTTGATAGTAAAATTGATAGAGCCGTGTTAATGCCGATACGGCATTTGACAGTCACATCGTTGTGCGGAAGCTTTCAGTGTGGCTATTTGAGTCTGGTCCCTGGCGAACCATCTCCATCCCTTGATACACTTTTCGCTAACGTGAATGCATTTGCGAAGACACATGGCTTTGGTGTTACTAAGGCTAATGGTATAATTCGACCCGGCTAGCGAAGTCGGTACGTCTTCCAATGCGATAGATACGGAACTCAACGGCCAACTAGAGGTGCTGGCCTTCGGAAGCGAAAGTCTAGAAAGTCGGGATGCCCGTGGAAAATTGTTGCTGAGACCTTGCCAGAAAACGGATTTCGATGGACTTTACAACACTTCCCAAATATGGAACAGAAATCGGAGGTCCACACCGCGCTCGCTTCGTTAGCGAAGGATGTGAATGAATTCTACAGTAACTCTTTCGAAAGGTTGGAACATATGGAGCCGGAACATCGGGACACTCCAGTCCAGTGGTGTGCTTCCTTGGTCATCCTTGTAGTTCACATCAGCACCCTCATCCAAGAGCATTCGTACCATCGAGTCATTGCCTTTTTCGGCTGCGAGAATGAGGGCCATGTCATACCCGCTCTTATCTGACTCCATGTCGCTGCCAACTCCAGCTAGCAATAACTTGACAGCTCCAGTATGCCCTCCAACGATAGCCCAGTGAAGTGCTGTCCACCCCTCGTAATCTTCGATTGGCCTGTTCGCGCCTTGCTGAAGTAGTAAGCCCACGGTCGTAGTATGCCCCTGCTTTCACAAAAAGCTATCCAAAACCCAGCCTTGGTAACAACACGTTTGACCATATTTCTAGGAACAAAACGCGGAAGTTGGATGGCGCTCATTTAATCGGAAGGTGATTTTAAACGTTCATTGTAGTCCAAAGAGCCAATAATTCTAACATTACTCGCAGACCAGACAATTGGAGCGAGAACAACAAACCCTATGGAAGAAGCTCAAGCTTCTCATTCTATTCAATCCTCTAACGCAATGGATTGATAGGACTCACTTGATGCGATTGTACATGCACGAAGAATCGGTTGCAGAGGGTTTGTACCGAGCATACGACCTTTTCTTTGAAGTTCAGGTGTTGATTCAACCCACAGGGCGACGAGAAAGAACGACGGCTTCCCGGAAGCGCATCAAGGGTTTTGTTGACTCGTATGGAATTAATATGCGAGACTTCGAACCGGCAGATGTCAATTGCTATCCTACTTTCGAGGATTTCTTCACTCGGGCACATCGTCCAGGGTCACGGCCCATTTACGAAGCAGACGATCCGTCCCGTGCCGTCGTGGTGGCGGACTCACGAGTTGTCGTCTTTGACTCAATCAGCGAGGCAAAAGCGCTCTGGATTAAAGGCAAGAACTTTAGTCTCAATAATCTAGTCATGAATAATGAGATAGGCGACAAGTTCAAGCATGCTGCCATTGCCAGCTTTCGCCTGTCGCCGCAAGATTACCACCGATACCACTCACCTGTAGAGGGTACAATCCAAAGCTTTCAGAGCTTACCGGGAGATTACTACCAAGTTGACCCTGTGGCCCTTAGAAGTAATGTGGATATTTTGACACGCAACCGACGAGATTTCGTGGTTATCAAGACAAAAGAGTTTGGAGATGTTTTATTTGTGGCAATTGGTGCCACAGATGTTGGGAGCGTAGAGTAAGTTGACAAAAAGAGAGTAACAATTACGAAATGTCAACTGACTGCTTCAGGATTCACAAAAAAATACCATAATATCGGGGAGACTATAAAAAAGGGAGATGAGCTAGGCGTGTTCCAGTTTGGGGGCTCATCTATTATCGTTGCCTTTCAGTATGGGCGTATCAATTTCGATGACGACCTGTTGGGACTGAGCGAACAGGAGATCCAAACTTCTGTGGAGGTTGGCATGAGCCTAGTGTCTTCTAAAGAAAAGCTTTAGAAGAAATCTATTCATTTACATATACGTAGTTTGCGCGCATATCGCCTCTACTGAGCTCTGTACAATGAGTTCGCCGACGTGAGACTTGACAGGCCTCTCACTAGAGCTGGACAGTCGCCAGCACCACTGACACATGACTTCATTTGTGATTGGAAATTATTTGGGGACCCAAATAGTTGTTTGAGTGATTTAAATGGGCTCTTGACGAGCCAAACTCTGTAGTCATGGCACGTTCATGTTGTTGTAATGGCAGCTTTATCTTGACGTCAATGTTACATCAGCCACTCCCCATTGGCGATAATGAATCGAGCAGCAAACGGCCTGATTTTGGACTTAACAAAGGTCGAGTTAACATTTTATATTGAAAACTGTACTCTCGCAAGAGCTGAAGCAAGATGCAGAGACTCGGGCTTTCTGCATGGCGTGGTGGTAGGGACTTGACATCTGCTCAACAAAGAAACACCACCACTGACACGATCAAAAGGTCAGAGCGTTTATCTCACAAGAAAAGTGCTAATCTGGCTTTTACCATCGCGACTTCCTGTCGCCGTGTTTCAAACGTACCATCTCCTGGCAAATACGTTAACAAAGCTGTCCAAGTGTAAACTGTCGTCACTGACCCAGCCCATAGCAGGCTACCGAAAAGTATAAAAACGACGAAAGCCGAAGAAGATGAGATCCTAAAACGACAAAGTCTAAATCGACCTGTTGCTCCACACCTCGAGATATACAAGCTCGATCAGACGTATCTGGGCTCCTCGGCATGGATGCGCATCAGCGGGTGCATTCTTTCCGCGGCGGCATACCTCTACTTCACCTCATATCTACTCGCACCCTTGTTTGGGTGGCATATGGATAGTGCTTCATTTGCAAATACATTTGCGGGCTTGCCTTTAGTGCTTAAAGAAGGGGCAAAATTCGCGATCGCATTCCCCTTTGTCTTTCACTTTTTGAACGGCATTAAGGAACTTATGTACGACGCAGGGATTGGGTACGCGAAACGAACAATCAAGAGAGCGGATTATTACATATGGGGTGTGAGCGTGCTTGGTACTCTAGTGGTTGTGTTTGGGATATAGATGGCGAACTAATTGAAAGGGGACAAGATATGACAGGTGTCAAATATCCGGCACATAACCCAACAGTACCTAGCGCAGATGTAACTGGAGGTGACTGCCCAGGTGAGTCGGTCCATGTTCATGGAAGGTGCGGGGGTTCCAGGGGTCACCGGGGTTGGTCTGGTGGGACAGTGGGGCCGCCAGTCCGCACCCGCCCAAAGCCGCCCAGCATTGGACCGCCGTCAGAACTTAGTCCACTTCAAACCGCCCATAGCTACTCATCAACTCTCCCCAGCAACTTGTCAAACTGGGATATTTGCTGCATGTGAAGAGCAATTTTGAGACACTAATTTAAACCAGTTCGGGGAGGCCTGTAGAGACTAATCTTGCTACTTCCAAATAGGATCTCAACCATTGTTTCGGTTTTGTGAATTTCACATTTGATGCCGGCAACTGGATGCTTGGCTGCTTTTCACAACTCTGACAATGGGCGGTCAACATTGCATCAAAAACAGGCCCGTGTCCTAGCAGACCTCGGGGAAAACACGGCGGGAACGCTGACAAACCTGAAATATGGTATCAGCGAACCATGCCGGTTGCAGGCAGAGACCATCGCAATGACGCAAACAGCCAAATCCAGGTTATCGGCCGAGTTGCTAGAAGACTATGACGGGTTATTGAAAGATCTAGTCGTGGATAAGCTAGAAAAAACTTGCAGCGTTAACATGACATTGGGTCCTTAGGTCGCTTGACGGCAAGTTCCGTTCATTATATCTCTCAATCATTATCATCTCATTGTACTTCGCTGAATGAACATTATCATTATGGCCTTGCTTAATAATCAATCATTCCAATTCATTGTCTTGGTCACAATGATTGATAATGAAAGATGCGCCACTCTGGTCACAGACAACCGTAGGGGTGTTTCACTTTGGTAAGCAATTGTCGCTTCTCGATTGCACAATACAGACGTCGATGAACTAGGGAAGAGTCAAACTGATCAAATAGAGGAGAACAGCATCAATAATGGGCACTCCTTGGAAGGGTCTGCCAGGAAATTGTCACCTTTATGGCATGCGTTCGGTCACTTCAGCTTCGAATAAGTCGAATTACTCCTGCTCTCTCCCACAGGTTTGTTTTTACGCTTTCGGTGCCGCACGGCTTCAAATACAAACGGCATTGAGGTAAATGGTTGGGTGAATGATTACTATAATTGCTTCGGGTCAGACGAGTGCATTAGAACTCATAGCAAGTGGCAGTGCCGGATTCGCAGTTGATTAAGATGAATATGTCGCCTTTCTATCAAGAAAATATTATAATGAAAGAAAACAGGGATTAAAATCTCAAATGTGACAAACGTCTAATCCAGTTTGCTCGATTCTACCCACGAGTTGTGGGCTCAAAAGATCCTCATTTAGCCATGTGCCCTCCTTTGACGAACCACCATGCCAATGCAAAAGGTATTGCAAGTTCGTCATCAATATCACACCTAGGTTGAACGAGCAACTTGTTGAGCTAGTACACCAGTCCTCTTCTGCTGCCCAGTGTATGATGATACCTGTTCGAAGCCAGTACTTCTGTGGGGATATTCTCCCAGCTGGATTGGGAAATGGCCTACATTGCTTACCCAGTCTCTAGTTGATGCTTGCCGCAAGTGCTTATGATCATTATCCGTCATGGCGATGGCAACCCTGCCAACACTAGTATTGTTCAGAAGCAGTTTCAAGTTTGGTATGAGCTTCCTGTCGTAAACGCCTAAGACGAAGCCCATAAGCAGCAGCAACGTCCATGAAACGAGGAATAAAATTGCGGGAACTGCATAACGAAAATCATAGGTTACCCTGCGGGTATAAACTGTCGCTAACCGAGGTGGTCTCAGGTTCGTGCCTACTATAGTACTAGCCATAATGTCCGTCCAGACGAGCTTTATGATGACTTCAACCTCCGAGTTTGAAGACAAGTTGCGCCATTTGTTCTGGAGAACAGCATTGTCGCTTCCGGAATACCTGGGTAAGTTGGATTTGCCAATGGCTCCAAAAGCAGGACCGAGTACATGCCATAAGACCGCGTGCGGAGCAACAGTTCCTGCGAGGATATCAGGGCCAGCGTCATCTAGGCCCAATGGGAACCCAGCATAGGGAAGATAAAATGAAGGAGCTCGAGTGAAGTTGTAGCCCACAGCGTCTTCGTATGAGCTGTCTACTATGCCCCACAGAGGTTGCAAATATGCTCCAAAGCTGCCCGGGTACCGCCAATCCTCCATCGCCCAAAGAGGGTAATCCGAGGGTGTATCGTAGGTTTTGTCTAAGATATCCAGCGCCACCAAGCCACGAAGAGAATCCGTTCCATTCATCTGAAATGTAGCTGTCTTGACTGACGCTTTCACCGCACCTGCACATACGAAGACTGAAGATTTCCATTGCGATCCTTCCTCCTCGTACGGAAGCTCGCTGTCTATCCTTTGTGGGGACGCAAATAAATAGCCACACTCCACGTTGTGATCCCAATACTTCGATCCATCAAGATTCATAATGTTGCAAAGGGCATCAAGCTCCTCAAACAGCCCCGCGGCCCACAGATATGGGTCCTCGTTAGAACTGTGAATAGTGCGGTTCCCTATCGTGAAACTCCCATTCTTATTTGAATCTGCTTTAGGTACGTTAAGCCATTTGCCGTCGATGCGTGCGGTGAGTATACCTAAGTCTTCAATGTCCCAGGTGGTGCTTTTCGTAATCGGATAGTGATGTCCCTCAGTAACGTTGAATCCATAGGGGGCACGTACCCAATCGGTAATATTAAGGCTGATACCCGTAAGGATATTGCTTGCCCATGCGGTCGTTTCAGCGCGTAGTCGGATATTGGGAGACGAATACGTCAGGTTCAGCCACTGGGGATCACCGCGGCGCAAACGTGCAAAGCCGCCATCGTCTACTATTTCCACCGACTCTATTTTCTGGAATTCGCCCAAAGTTAACATGACGGAGAGATTGGTATGAGCACACGAGACTTCTGGCTCAACCCAGAGAATATCTTCTGCCCACTCTGCACCAAAAGCTGTGCCAAGCACTGCACTGTGATTTCGGAAGCCGACGCCTCCAGATGTCATGTCTGCAATGATGCCTTCAATCGTAACCAACCCTTCACGGGCAAGGAGACTGTCGATGTGTAAAAAGCGGCCGCGCGGATAGGCTTGATGGTTATTGAGTAACTGAGATTTGAAAGGTACCCATGTTCTGTACTGCAAATCGAAGATGCTCGCTATAGTGGAATTTTTAGAAGCACTTGTGAACATGGCCGTGATGTTCTCGGAGATCCTTGTGGTGCCTTGTGAGGCTGGGTCAGAAAAGATGTAATTCCCCGTTTTGTTCTGAATAAGACCAGGGACGAGAGCCCCAGGACAGAGGATGCCTGACTCAATGCCACATTCTCGAGAAATTGCCACATCTGGGCGCGCCATTGTGTTCTTTCCAAAGCTGGACAGATCAGGCACATAGTCGAAGCGGACCTGCCGGCTTGGCCCTGGCCGGACTCGGTCGCCGAGACCTAGAGGCGTCACCACTCCCGAGACGATTCCAAGGAGTACCAACACCATTCTGACATAAGATACGGCAGTAACACCTCGATTGACGTTCTTGCTCGCAGTTGAGTCACTTTGAAGCAACGAAGGCCAGGTCGTCGAATGCAGTTGCCGGGCGAGGACGGACCTGGAGAATTGTTATTTTCGAAGGCCGGGTACCGCATCAAAGAAGACGTGTCTGCGTACTCACCAAGTTGCCGCAGACAAGGTATTGTTATTATAACGGACTAGAAAGAGGACAATGAGAAGTGGGAAGGTGACGGTGACTGTTAAAGAGTTTGGTGTTGCACTGCCCCCATGCAACGTCCCACTTATCTGGAAGGCGGAAACCACGCTCCACGAGTTCAGTATGCTTCCGTGTCCGAGGACGCGACTCCCGCATCCCACGGTGAGTTTCAACTTTAACAGGCATACGCCATTTGCGAGCTACTTTTGCTGCTTCCAGTATCGTCCATTTGATCGTATGAAATCCTTTCCGTCCTGGACATCTACGACCGTCCTTGCGTCGTATTTTCATGTAGTAAATTTTATTGGAACCGCTAAACGCGACACTATTGACCCTCACACCGAAAATGGCTTTATTGCTATTATATGGCTTGGCCCTGATTATGCCGGCTTTTTGACATTTTGGGTGTCCAGCATTAGAGGCGCGCATGGCCGTGGCTTTGGACATCAAGTTGCCTGTGTCGCGAAGTGAGAAAGAACCGGTAGTAAGTCGCCGACAGAGGCGAGTCGGGAGCGATATCGACCAGCTTCTGATGGAGATGGCGATTGCACTGCACAGAAGCGTGGTAGGCTCAGAACCTCCACGCTGCCGCCCGCCCGGCCCATCGGCGAAATACGGAGCTCCAATATCGATATAGCAAGAACCTATACGCAGTTGATCAGGGTTTAGGTCGGCCAAAACCGTGTCCCTAAAGTGGGATAGGGTCTCGTGGATGCTTGGTCGAGCAAACATATTCTTCAGGTCGTGTGCTTGAAACATAGGCATGCGCAGACTCGAGTTGGATCGTCCTGCATGGTCATTTCCATGCCCACACTACGAGCTTTTTGCTTCTCCTAGTATCTAAACCTTAGTTTTTCTTCTCGTTCTCTTTTTGTAAGTAGTATTTGGATGCTATCTTGTGATCTCGCTGTGGCGAAAGTCGCAGCACGCCGTCCAATTTTCTGAAACATTTGGTGTCCATTGGTGATCATGATACGTAGTGCCATGGTGCCATGCTTCGTTGTAACTGATCAATCGACATTAGACTCTGTTGCATTTGAAGCACCGAATTTAAAGCTCTTAATTTACATCAGTATGCAAGCGCTATTTATGTCTGCAGAACTTAAAAATAGTGATCGTGTCTAAATAGGGAACACAAGGAACCTCAACCCACGTACAAGTAAAGTGCGCACGCCACCTGCGGAAAGCAAAGTAACCAACCAGTATGACCTGTTATGTGTCATGACTTTGCAACCCATTCCTTGCCGCCGGAGGCGGCAACTCGGTATCACCACGCGTTGTCGTTGCTCCTGCCCTCTCCTTACCCTGTCGGGGACATCAGTTACAGATGCAACTGTGGCATCGTACATTCCCTCGTAGCGTCGCCTACTTTCAAATTCTGGGTTAGCTTAATTCTAGGGCTATGTGGCTATTTGCACGCCGTGCGATATGGTATTACAATACGATATTGCTCAAATACAGTGCAATACAGTATACCGTGCAGTGCAGCAAATTCCTAAACAATCCAGTCCAGTGCAGGGTTGAATAACTATTGTATACGGTATTTTGCACTATTTACTTCACTGCAGGAGCCAGGCGAATGCATGAAATGCACCCACGATGAATAATGGCAGGAACAGCAGGCCAGTATGTCCCAACACCGAAAAATACTTAAACATCTCCCAGCCACCAGAGGCGGCTAAGAATCGAGTAGCCTCAATCGATGTGAATAACACGGAGAATTGGCTGACAGGGACGATAAACGTTAAGACCGACCGTAGAGGCGCGTCGTAGCTGGCTACGATATGAAGAAGATTGTCTGCAATTTTCGTCAATATTCCCGTTTCTGTAACTAGCAGGCGCGGCTGTGCATATGAGATTGCGGGTTGGTTGTCACTCACAAATCCAATAGTAATACCTCACAGACGAAGGCTCGGTGCTAAGCGCTATATAATTGTGAACGTTTTGTCTTTGTAGTAAGAAAAAAATTCAAAAATCCAATTGGGATTTAGGCGTAGGTTTCACTCACAACTATTCAAGGCCCATTTCATGGAAGAAATGCCCAAACTTAGCGCTCCCACAGCCAGCAGCGCTGTGGATCCACGTACGAGCGCAATATTGGCCGCCGCTGCGTCACGCTTCTCGCGTAGTAGAAACAGATATACCGCCGGAAGAACCGCAATGAATAAGACGAGGCAAATTATGTCGTTGACTCGTTCCATGGTTCTGACTCGTTCTATTTCACTCCGTTGTTCCATGGCGGCTTTAAACAAAGCTACCGTCGCACGAGAGAATACTATTTGTCCCATGCCATAGGTGGCCAGACCGGCAAGCCCAGCAAGAACACATCTTTGGGGAAGTGACGAGGCCAAGTCACTTCGAAAGGCCTGCCGAGTTGGGACTATTGTAGCTGCTGTCGCTGTTTCTGGCATGGAATTTTCTATGCCCATGGTATACAGTGGCATGAAGAACAGTATCACAAACCCTAGAGCTTGAACACATACAGATATGAGGACAACACTTCGCGCTTGATCGGCCGGGAATGTGAATGTGTACTCATTGCTACCGGAGGTAATTGTGAGCACATTGACGAAGCTGGTTATGAATGAGCTTAAGGAAAAGATGGCCCGAGCCCAAAAGAAGAAGGGCGCTCTGTGGCCAGTTATAGTGTCGGTTAGTTTCTCATCAAAAAGGGATAACACGTTGCGTAAATGCTCCTGTCACGACTGACCTGGACGTTCCCGGAGTGGCAATGGCCATAATGGCCATTACCAAGCCATTGTAAACTATGGTTCCCCCGCCGATAGCAGACAATATTGTCGCTCCATACACAGAGCTCAATGGGAAAACTTTGCCAAAGTAAGGCACCGTATACATATAGACGTCCCCCAAGATTAATCCAGTCAAGGACAAACAAGCGATGAGCCGGACACCCTTTTTGTCAGCTAGCATTCCAAACGGGATCGCCAAGAGCACTTCAATCGACCGTTGAACTACATCGATACGGTTCTGGTAAGTGCAGAAAATCTCGAAGCTGGGATGGTCCTCCATTTGTATACGTTCGTAGAGAAGTTGTCTTTTTGCGATATCGCCCATGGAGCGAGGGACCGAAATCATGAGGATGAGCATGACGGTGAGAAAGGATGTGACTCGCTCAGTAAAAAGTAGGGATAGCATACATAATTGCGGCTGCTTGCCATAATTGGCCGGAGGCAGGTTGTCGGAAGATCTAGTTTGTAGTAGGTGATCTTCCTTCTCGGCTTCGTTGCGCGCCGATCCACCCTCCATTGTGAAACTGCGTATAAGAGAAGAACTGTCCAGAATAGCTGCTGGTTATATAATAAGATGGGCAGAGGCAGAGGCAGAGGAGGAGGAGGAGGAGGAGGAGCAGAAAGATGAAGATATATTGACCTCGCTAATGAGTCATCATTTCACAAAACGGCATGTGTCGTGGGTTAGGCAGCCGGCGGAAATGGACAGGTTGCACTACCTACGCAAAACGAATCAGTCTTCGGTGGGGATCACTGCTGGTATTATAATAGGAGGAACAAAACAGGGTGGGGAGCATTACGTCGAACGAAGCGGCCGTCGTCAACAGTTGCCAAACTGGGCCATGGCCGAAGGTTGTGCCAGATAATCCTAACCTCCTCTGCGTAAATTAGTCTAAGACCCGTCAACGATAAACCGCAGCGCGCGAGACGAAGCTCTACCTTGGTGAGACATGATGCAGATTCCAGACTTATAGCCAAAACGACGGGCGAAAGACACGAAGAACTCATTGAAATGGGACCTAAATCGAGGAAACGGCGTCGACAATCCATCGAAGACAGTCGCGTTGGCTGTCCATTCACCGTGATTACCATCACCGACCAGAGCTCCGAACGAGCATCAAAGAAGAGAAAACAACACGATGGTGACAAGGTTGACAGGCAATTCACCCAGCTCTCTCCCTTCAAGCCGCAAGGAAAGTTCATATCGAACCAGCATGGACATGTCGTATACCATAGAGCCGTTGAAACGCTGGCAGGATATGACGCGATATCACACATTTATTCGTAAGCTGAGTAGTTCCTATTGTGCGGTGACGTATGAAGGAAAGCCACATAAAACTAACCCGTGGGAATGGTGTCTATTCCTACAGTAAACGGGCATACATACCGAACGGACGATTTTGTATACGTTGCCAACGATAATTCGATCAAGAGCCAGAAGGCAGCACGTAGAGACAAGGACAGAGGAACATCGCCACAGTTGACACAGCATTGGGTCGCTAAAGTTCTGGAGATCAGGGCGGCGGACGAAAACCATGTATATGCCCGGGTCTACTGGATGTATTCCCCGGACGAGTTGCCCCCTAAAACTCGGCATCGCGAGGAGACGATTGAAGGTCGGCAGCCATATCATGGCAAGAACGAGCTAATAGCTTCGAATCACAGTATGAATATGCAAAAGTGTCTCCTTGTGACTCTACCAATCGTATCGCCACCATGTCGTCTGGTGCATCCATCCAAGAATTACTGCAGACAGAGAAGACTACCGCTTAACCAGAGCATGGCTCACCCCTGGGCCGTTGGGCGACTGAGGAATTGGTGGTTGGCGATGAACATCGCCGATTGCTTAATCGTGGCTTTCATGTCCTGGCCGTTGACCGCATGACGGTGGACGACTTGCCACAAAGTTTCTTGCCATATGAACCATGATACAAGAGCAATAGGCGCTACAAGGTCTCGCTCACGCATATAGTGTTGTTGGGTGTTTGGTAAATTCTCTCTCCTTCGATATTGGGCCTGCGCCGTTGTAATCAAGCTGTGACGTAGTTGGTATTGGTTCAGAGGATTGCGCTAGCAATTATTTCATTCACGTCCGCTATAGAGCAAGTCGTTTGAATACATACAGCCTTTCATCCTTTTTAAGCATATCGATTGTCGGTTAAACACCATCTCTCTTGCCGCGTTATCACTAATAACGACTCCCATACGATAGTTTGCGCCTTCCCAAATGCTAAACCCTCTGTAGGTTAGTTTAATAGGGATATCGCTTCCGCCGGCTCTTATGACGATTGTGGTATCTTTATGCCTTGGCCTGACTCGAGAATTCCCACTCTTGTACTTATTACAGCAATGATTCCACTGATAGGATTTCCCATTTATTATGAGTGCTGTTGTGACGAAGTTGTTGTTTGTCCTTGAGTAGGGAAAGTCGCTAGCTAAGGCTATAAAGTATCGTCTGTTGTCGTAAGAACTCCTGTAATCATAGTCTATATCATCAAAGATCTCGTCATTCCAGGTTGCTATCTTCTCTTTATCGTCATCCTGGGTTAGATCGATGACCATTCTTTGACACTCGATGGACCCGTCTCTCGAAGAGTGGCTGATTGGTTTGGTATCCATTAACTCGTCATCAGAGTCATCCTCAGTCAGATCAATGATAGTTCTTTGACACACGATGGATTCAATGCTCGACAAGTGGCCGATTGGCTCGGGGTTCGTGGCCTCTCCATCAGGTCCATCTTCTGTCAAGTTGATTCTCTCAATATCTTTTGTAGCATCTTCCAGAAAAGGGACCGGCAAGCTAGGAATCTCAGAGCGCTGTGATTCTAGAGATGTAAGGGCCTCTAAGTCTTGAACCTCTGACGTCACAAGCGAAATATCAGGTTCAAATTCAACAAGGTCTGAGAAATCTAACATTTCGCATAGATCGTCCTCAGTCATTCCACTATAAAGAGCTTCATCCCTTGTAGTGGTGTCGGAAGAGTTCGAAAAAGCTGCCCTGCGACAGCGATCCATGGAGGGAAAACTCCTAAGGCAACTTCTTCAAATAGGCTTGTGTCGAGGACATCTGCGATCTCCAAATGATTGGCTTCAAACCGTTCTCTGCATTTAGAAGATCGTCCATCGTCTGGTACCAAAGGAACATCGGTATCCCCCGACCAAGGAAAGCCAGTGGCGATGCAACCAGTGTCGACGGGGTCGAGGTGGGAAGGCATATTGACGTGCCATGATAGTGGCTCTTCAGATTGTAGGAGAGCTGTGTCAATAGCCCTGTCATGATTCATAAACTTCGATTCGTATAAGCCAACAACATTATGCCAATAGCTCTATGTGTGAGCGACCGGTCGATCGGTGGTTTGCGAGATGTTTGGCGTTTGCCGAAGTTCCTCAATTGATTTGAACGGAATTTCCGAAAGGTCTAGGTGATTTAGATGCATTCTGATAGGCTTGGTGTTCAAAATAATGATGTAGGAGGAAGATCTGATGAACTTAGAAAAGGGCGGCGTGCTGGCTTTTTATGCTTCTGATGCGGCTCAACTTCTCCGTCTCGGCTGCATTAAATGGCACACCACTAGCTTCTCCTCTTTCGGTCGACGCCCTTTCCAGTGGGGTTTACCGCAAGCTTATTAAAGCGTTTCTGGAGATCTACTAAGTCTGACCTCTTAAATACATGATGTTCTGGCCCTTTGCCCCTTTGCTTCTCTGACAGAGGTTTATTCCAGTATTCCTCCCATCCGGAATTATCATCTGAACTTGAGTGAGCATCCCTTCTTCTGCTGGCTGAGTCCTGGCTCCTTTGATGATCCCCTTTTGCTGACACTAGACCTTGGCGCTCGGCTGTCCTTGCCGCGGTCACCGTTTTTGTTTTCCGGCTTACTTTTAGTGCCTGCGGTTTCAAGCAATTCAAGTACTTCAATCACGTACTTTTTCGCATTGTCCTCGTTCAGGCCAGCCTCATGCACTGTCTTTATGAGTTTCTTTTGGTCGGCCGACATCCCATAAGCTATTCCAAACTCGTGCAGGAGCCTATACGAACCCCGAAGGTCTAGCTAATGCAGCAGATCATCCAGATCAACAGCAGGCGTCGCGGCCCTTGACTGTGGTGAAGTTGTCATAGACATCGTAGATGGGGATGCAGTGCTACATGTTTGCTAATGTATGGAAGACGGGTGGCTTCTGGTATTTCCATGCAGTCTCAATATCAAAGGGCATGTATAACCTTTTCAATCGACATATGTTCCGCACCACCCACGAATAAATCGGATTCGCGAAAAACTCTCCCCTGTAAACATTTCCCCCCACTTGGTGCTGTTAGCAGGCCGTTAGTGGGGAAAGTGTGTACAGGCCACTCAGCCACGCACCACGCTTGAGATCATATCACGACACTAACAGCACAATGGAAGACCTTTGGAGAGTTCATATTCCATTGCAGAGCTGATTTTTGGCGACAATCCCACGAGAGGTCTACTGGGAACCTTCGAAGAGACAGTGTAGCCGTCTCTGGGTGCCCTAAGGAGAGATCGTGAGCATCGCGGCTATCCCCGTTCGCCGACGCGTCAACACGCCAATTCTCATTGTGCGAACCTCACGAAACACAACACATTACAGCCCCAGTACGTGGAAGGGAGTGTCGACCCTTATCACATACGCCCCTTTGATGGAAAATGGAATTGAGGACTTTATTTTCTTGCCCGACAAGAGTTTACGGCATTGCACATTTGGGAAGGACGCGATCGAGACGCGTGGAAGAAGGGAAAGATACGGCCGCCGCCAGTACCAACAACACAGAACACATCTTCAAGAACAGTATCATCCTCCATTAATGACGCGTCAACAACGCCGAAAGTCAGTCATCCGGACCTCACGAAACACCAAATATCACAGCCCCAGTACTGTAAAGGGAGTTGCGCCCACGCCCCACGATGGAGAATGGACTTGGGTACTCCATTTGTCTTGCCCGACAATTGTTTACGGTGCCGGAGATTGAGTAGTACGCGATGGCGAGGCGGAATTGAAGGATGGATATGCCTACCAACAACACAACCAACAGCAGCACCACCAACAGCGCAGAACATATCTTTACGGATAAAATACCTTTTGTCTACGCGTTAACGAGTTGCAGAGCCAAATCTTAGAACCTCATGAAACACCAAACATCACAGCCACAGTATATATGAAGGGGCAATGCTCCTCCATTTACGCCCTTCGATGGAAAGTGAACTTGGTCACTTCATTTTCTTGCCCGACAACAGTTTACGGCTTCTACTACCGGCAAAGCATACCTGTTCGCAGAACGGAAGAGACGATATGGTCAAACATACTGGACCAAAAGACAAGTACTTCAATGAGTCGGGCTATTCAACATAGTCAAGCTCAACGCCACCTATGTTTACACAACTTGATAACAACACCACCACCAGCTCAGAACGTATCCTTGAGGACACTTTGGATTGCAGAACTCACAGTCAACCTGTCTCCACGCAAACAATTACTTCAGCTGACGTGTCTAGACACATCAATCTGCTGTAATAACGCTTGAGCGGAGTTGGGTTGAACATGGCCCGAACACAGCACCGAGCATGCCACAAATCATACCACTCCTACACTAATGGTCACATCGGCACTCAAATAGCGCATTCCAAACATGGTTATAAAGCGGCATCTGCAGGACTCAACTCAACTGCCCGCAAGTAGCAGTACAAACAGCCAAGAGAACTAAGAAGACAAGAGAGAGCTCTGTCCATAGTACGCCACAGCCACGCGAACGAGTGATTATTGTTACACAGAAACTGAGGAGGGCCAGGAAAGGCCTGACAAGTACATAGATACAGAACAGTCATTAGGACTATCAGCAAGATGTAGCTCCCTGGAGCAGACGGAGGAAGCAGCTCTGGCCGCCGGAACCGCTTATTATCTGGAAGTGAAAGGTAGAAGCATTTGTATGTTAGTCGAACGCTGCATAATTGCCCTAGGGCGATTGGGACAGTCTATGAATAAACAAACAAACAAACAAACAAACAATCGGATTCGCGAATATGCTGCCCCATTCGCGAATGGGACATCCCACCCACGAATATCCGCCTTCGCCACTGGGATGCCCCAGTCGCGAATAGTTGATCCACTTCGTCCAAGTCACCCATTCATAAAACCACATCAAGGAGGACCTTCGTCACTGTACGGAACCTCTTCAATTGTATAAAATCCCAGCCACTCGATCTTTTAGATAGAAAACCAAGAGTCTCTCGTTACCCGGATCATGGGGAATCTTCCGTCCAACCTTGTAGTTATGCGAGTGTCATAGTGTAGCTAGCCATGGGTGCAATTGGCGCTGAGCTTGGTTCTCAACTGGGTTACCTAGACGGATCAAATGGTCTTTTCATACTCAGAAGTAAACTGCCCGCAGCTTCCTTTTTGTTACTTTGTAACACTTCTGATACATTGCGATGCTTGATCCCTTGATAATTGCTTTTGGTAGCTGCAAGCGCTGTATTAGAGCTGCTTATATCATTCTCATCAACTGCACATAATGATGTCCTACAACAAGAATGTAATTTTTCCATTCTTCACCGTCAACTCTACACTCTCAATATGGTTACTGTTTCCGCCAGTGCTGTGGTTGCTTCTATCAATCCTTTTCCTAATGATGTACGAATGGCATTTCAGTCTTACATCCGGAGCCCTGGATACGTCAATCGAGAGCGAATAGAATACTCTAAATGGCGCCAATTGCACATATTTCTCGACCGTCCTGATCTAAAGCCAGAGAACCAGACCGAATCCCGGCTCAGACACCGTGCACATACCGAATTCCAACTCATTAACTACAAGCTCTATCGAAGGGCTGATTCCAGGTTTCCAGAGCCACGATATGTTGTTCCGGAGAGTGAGGCATTTGATCTTATTGCCAATGAACACCTATAACTTCTTCATGCCGGCCAAACGAAGACATAGGCTGCAGTTCAACGAAAGTACTACAGAATTAAGCGCGAAGATATTGGGTTTATACTTAAACGATGCAAGAACTGTGCTTTAAACAGGCCAGCTGGAACAAAGGCGCCATTGGTTCCAATCATCACCGGCAGAGCCCTGGGAAAGAGTCCAAATTGACTTAATCGACATGCGCCACGAACCCTCTGGCCAGTTCAAGTGGATTCTACATATCAAAGATCACTTTTCGAAGTACACCCAGTTACATCCATTAAAAAGCAAGCACGCCGAGCCGATTGCAGCTGCGTTCGCTCAATTTGTTGCGGCATTCTTACCTCCCAAGATCATGCAGGCAGACAACGGGAAGGAATTCAAGGGGGCTCTTCTGATTCTGTTAAGAAAATATGGAGTCCAGATCGTAAATGGAGCTCCTAGGTCTCCACAAACGCAGGGCTTAGTCGAACAGGCTAATGGAGTGGTTGAAACGAAATTGAGGGCTTGGAAAATGGACAACGGATCAACTGAATGGGCTGACGGAATACTCGAGGTTACATTGGCTATAAACACTCAAGTCCACTCTACAATTGGATGTGCGCCTGCGGAATTGCTATTTCGAGAGCGTTCATCATATACCGACTGGCTAAATAGCCACGCACGCAAAGATCCTAACGTTGGAGTTATGCAAGAAGACCCTACCTAAGCCCCAATTTACGCCCTCTGCACAAGTCCACCAGCCCAAACCAGTGGCTCAAGAGTTGACAATGGAAATTATTCAGACAGTTCCCGCATAACGCGCTGTGGCTCTGATATTAGTGGCTCAGAAATCAATGTACGAATTACTCCGCCAACTCAAAGCTCTCCAATGGAAGAATGGTTTGACAGTGATGCCCGCAGTCGAGGAATCAAACGTACGAACCATCCGACGAGTGAACCTAGAAGCGAGCCAGGGGGTAATGTTCAATTGGGAGATCCAATAATTGAGAAGGCCCAGATAGCCACCCAGAAAGCAAGAACTCGAATGATGCAGAAATATTCAAAGAGGCAAGATATCCAACACTTTAAAGTAGGGGATACAGTCTCTTTAAAGGTTCCCAGAGAGGATAGGACCTCAACAGATAACAGACGCATATTTGGGCGTATACTGGATGAACCCTACCCTCATAGGTACAAAGTTCTAACACATTCAGGGATAATCCAACGTCTAGTTCCCACTAAGGGATTAGGAGCTGTTGATAAAGCTCTCTGGTCGGATATTTTTATTCCTGAATCCACGAAGGAAGTTTCACTTGGACTGGCAGCCAGGGAAGCTTCTACAAGCGCAAGGGAAGGAATTTCATGCCAGTGCAAGGGATTATGCAACACAAAGAGGTGCAGGTGTTATAAAGAAGATAAGAAGTGCAGTATACACTGCCATAGAGATGATCACGACTGCGGAAGTTTATCCGGCTTAGCTATACGGACTGAAACTGCCTTGGTGGAACGGTCGCGCAGGAAGCGGGCTAGAACTGTTATCATAGAGAACTCGGCTATTTAGAAAATCAGGAGTACACAGAGTGGGTCAACTATTCGCGACTGGGGCATCCCAGTGGCGAAGGCGGATATTCGTGGGTGGGATGTCCCATTCGCGAATGGGGCAGCATATTCGCGAATCCGATTGTTTGTTTGTTTGTTTGTTTGTTTATTCATAGACTGTCCCAATCGCCCTAGGGCAATTATGCAGCGTTCGACTAACATACAAATGCTTCTACCTTTCACTTCCAGATAATAAGCGGTTCCGGCGGCCAGAGCTGCTTCCTCCGTCTGCTCCAGGGAGCTACATCTTGCTGATAGTCCTAATGACTGTTCTGTATCTATGTACTTGTCAGGCCTTTCCTGGCCCTCCTCAGTTTCTGTGTAACAATAATCACTCGTTCGCGTGGCTGTGGCGTACTATGGACAGAGCTCTCTCTTGTCTTCTTAGTTCTCTTGGCTGTTTGTACTGCTACTTGCGGGCAGTTGAGTTGAGTCCTGCAGATGCCGCTTTATAACCATGTTTGGAATGCGCTATTTGAGTGCCGATGTGACCATTAGTGTAGGAGTGGTATGATTTGTGGCATGCTCGGTGCTGTGTTCGGGCCATGTTCAACCCAACTCCGCTCAAGCGTTATTACAGCAGATTGATGTGTCTAGACACGTCAGCTGAAGTAATTGTTTGCGTGGAGACAGGTTGACTGTGAGTTCTGCAATCCAAAGTGTCCTCAAGGATACGTTCTGAGCTGGTGGTGGTGTTGTTATCAAGTTGTGTAAACATAGGTGGCGTTGAGCTTGACTATGTTGAATAGCCCGACTCATTGAAGTACTTGTCTTTTGGTCCAGTATGTTTGACCATATCGTCTCTTCCGTTCTGCGAACAGGTATGCTTTGCCGGTAGTAGAAGCCGTAAACTGTTGTCGGGCAAGAAAATGAAGTGACCAAGTTCACTTTCCATCGAAGGGCGTAAATGGAGGAGCATTGCCCCTTCATATATACTGTGGCTGTGATGTTTGGTGTTTCATGAGGTTCTAAGATTTGGCTCTGCAACTCGTTAACGCGTAGACAAAAGGTATTTTATCCGTAAAGATATGTTCTGCGCTGTTGGTGGTGCTGCTGTTGGTTGTGTTGTTGGTAGGCATATCCATCCTTCAATTCCGCCTCGCCATCGCGTACTACTCAATCTCCGGCACCGTAAACAATTGTCGGGCAAGACAAATGGAGTACCCAAGTCCATTCTCCATCGTGGGGCGTGGGCGCAACTCCCTTTACAGTACTGGGGCTGTGATATTTGGTGTTTCGTGAGGTCCGGATGACTGACTTTCGGCGTTGTTGACGCGTCATTAATGGAGGATGATACTGTTCTTGAAGATGTGTTCTGTGTTGTTGGTACTGGCGGCGGCCGTATCTTTCCCTTCTTCCACGCGTCTCGATCGCGTCCTTCCCAAATGTGCAATGCCGTAAACTCTTGTCGGGCAAGAAAATAAAGTCCTCAATTCCATTTTCCATCAAAGGGGCGTATGTGATAAGGGTCGACACTCCCTTCCACGTACTGGGGCTGTAATGTGTTGTGTTTCGTGAGGTTCGCACAATGAGAATTGGCGTGTTGACGCGTCGGCGAACGGGGATAGCCGCGATGCTCACGATCTCTCCTTAGGGCACCCAGAGACGGCTACACTGTCTCTTCGAAGGTTCCCAGTAGACCTCTCGTGGGATTGTCGCCAAAAATCAGCTCTGCAATGGAATATGAACTCTCCAAAGGTCTTCCATTGTGCTGTTAGTGTCGTGATATGATCTCAAGCGTGGTGCGTGGCTGAGTGGCCTGTACACACTTTCCCCACTAACGGCCTGCTAACAGCACCAAGTGGGGGGAAATGTTTACAGGGGAGAGTTTTTCGCGAATCCGATTTATTCGTGGGTGGTGCGGAACATATGCAAAGGCATGGGGGATGCCACCACGTGTACTCGGCTCTGGGAAACCCCTGAACATATGCCCGGACCCGCAACGAATTATTGGTCTTTTAACTGATATTTATGACGTGGTAAGCAATGCAGCGATCATCTTGTGGTTCATCGCGCAAACTGGAGCTTAATGTTACCTAAAGTTCTTATAGTACATGAAAGCAGACTTGTCAGCAATATGGGCTTATCAATCAATTTATTGATAACTATCAATATATTGATAGTTATCAATATCAATATGACTTTCGTCTATCAATACTTATCAATCAATATCATGTGACACGGCGAATCCGCGTTTTTCGCGTTTTTATTGGCGCGACTTACATTCTGGATGTACTCCTTGGGGAAGATGATGAAGTTATTTGACTTTGAGAGACCGCCAACAGTAGTAAAGATATCGGCGAGGGTGACGTCTTGTCACAGTCAAGTATGCCTAGTCAGTTGTAACACTATGATGACGGCGGCGAAAATCAGTGGTTTCTTATCAATATTCTTATCAATATCAATATCGGCTAAGTTTTCAATATCAATATCAATACTGGCCTTATCAATCAATATTGATTGCTGACAAGTCTGCATGAAAGTAGTTCTGGGTGGCTAATTTGGCCGCTACGTGAAGTAGCGGATGTCAATGTCCGATCTGTCAACGGAAATTGGCTATAAAGAGCTTCATTCCGTCCCAATCTTCTCTTCCCAGCAGAAAAGCCAAGTAAAACTGGCTCAAGAAACCCAATTTTGTTACTGCGCCTGGTAACGTCCAGTCAGCATGGCGATCTTTCAAAATTCTGTGATCATGGACTACCTTTATAACTACCTCTTTGACGAAGATTTATTTAACGCGATTAAAGCGTTTAGGTTTTCCCACTCTAAAGAGAGGTTTTGGAATCAACGCCTTAGACTTACTCTAGGAATCCCTGAAGACATGGCGTTTCTTTTACCGGATCAGAGAGATAGAAACTTGTTTCTAGACACTCATTTTTTAATCGAAGATCTCCAGAACGGAAAATATGACGAAGAGAGTATACGTCTTGCACCGCGAGACGAGTGGCTTCTAGATTTAGGTCTTAAATGGAACCATCAGTGTCTTCATCTCAGGAGGTTCTCTTCGGAAAACAATGGTCAAGATGTCACGGAAATTTGGAATATTTCATTTAACTTTCCTGAGTGTCGAACGGAAGATGAAAACTGGACTAGAAATAACAATATGGTGTTTATCTTATCTACCATGGACGATCCTACGGCCAAATCCGCATTTTCGATCTCAATAATGAGCTTTCGATGACGACGCATAAGCATTCGGGTATAAAAGGTTATCGATGGTCCCAAAAGCCTAATGTTATTTTAACATTCTCTAACTTCGACGTTATTAACTGGGACTTAGCCGCCGGTGCGAGCAAACAGGTGTATACGACAGACAATTTTATAGACACAATTGAGGTCCATGGCGATATCCTCTTCACTTGGCATTCCGACAACACCACCGAATATCGCACCATAGACGGCCAACGTATACCTCCGCAAATAGACGCTATTCTTGATCAAAACGACATCGACTTCCCACATAGTGAATATCTATGGTATAACTTCGCAGATGGTACCCATATAATTCAACACGCTGGTTCTACAGCCGGCAGAACCCGCCTTTCTATCTTTCATCCCAGTGGTACTATTATTGGGTGTTTCGAAGTTGAATATTTTACGAATAAAAACTTGGCGATATATCTCAACCGATTTGTCGCGATGGCGGCTAAAGACTGTATTTACATATATTCAAAAACCGGCGAGCTCCTCCTTACAAAGCAATGCTATAGCAGCCCTGAAGGACTATTTTCATGCTCCTCCGGACACCTGTATTATATATAGAACTACCCTAGCCCTGGTTGTTACTGTAGCTATTATATCTTGGTTTCCCGAGCATCTTTAGACTGTTCCATATCTTTATCCTCCCCGTCCATCTCCGCGTGTCTCTTGACGAAACTTAATAGTTGAGCGTTAGGTGATCTTTGCATTGATGGAAAGAGAAATCGGGTACAGTTTTAACACTAACTTAACATGCCGAATCCGCCAGTTTCTCAACTTATCTCCTTCAGTCTGCTGGGGATGGAAAGGCCACTTTCTAAAGCTTTTGGCCACCTATCACCAAGATTGTCCCTTCGAGCCTGCTTAGACTTCTCGTTCAGCAGTATAACGGCTGCAAAAGCACTCATGGAAAACAGGGCACCCATTATTATGCATTGGAAGAATCCACCGCATAGGCATTGCCTCCATGTTCAATTATGTTACATTAATCGCTGCAGCTAAGCATAGGCTTACATAGTCTAACCCTCTTGGGATTTCTCGTAGGGATAGAAGGTGCGGAATGGTCAAGGTTCCGAGAACAATAGCTGCCACATTAGCGACCGCTTGGGTGCGCCTTGTTGGCAACTTGGCTAATGGTGACTGGCAAGCAAAGTGGTTGGCTGTGAGCCATGCAGGCGCTGCGCAACAATCCCCAAGTCAGCAGACCAGCAGAAACACAAAACATGATTTGTCAACATAACCGCATCATGCCACCTAGCTGCGACTTATAAATACCCTGGTCTACTCTGCTCTGCTTCGTCATGTCATGCATTCAGCGCTGGTCTCCTTGACATAACCACACTGTTCAGCGAGCCATGTTTCCCCTGCACACACCAGACGGTAACACTGATACAGGAAAAGTTCAGTATGTCAACCCAAATATCGCTTTCATTTGGCCGTCAGACTTGCTCGATGACGATGATAAGGTTGAAGAGGCCACAAACGTCAACACTCCAACAACTATTGTCGAGGACGCCAACGGTGATGGGTTTGCAATGTCTTCTTGCCCAAGCGAAGAGAGCCAAACTGGCAAGGATGAGACTAATGGTCCAGTTCATTCCTGGGTCCTGCACGGGATTGATGACGATGGTGTTGAAACAGAGAAAATTTTCTATCCGCAATTCGCCACCAAGCACGGTGTGCTGTGGAGATATTTTCTAGCTACCTATGCCAATGGAGCTGAGAAAAAAGTGCGACTAGTCCAGGAGCCAACATCCCAGCTTCTCATTAAAACGACACCAGCGGCCAGAGCGTCTACTGATAGAGGCAGTGATAAACCTGACGACGAGTTGGAGCGTTGGACTATCGAAGCTATCTATGCCAATGGTCGACGGAGAAGGTTATATCCAGACTCAATATATGACGGCACAATACCAATTCGCAACTGGCATATGTGTATTGTCCAAACCAACGGCGATTTAAAAAATCAACAAATATACCCCGAAATATGCTCACCGGATGATACCCTCGTCAGGGACAGTCATCAATCTTATGCAATTCTTGCCGAATCCAGCGGCGGGCTGCCAGTTTCAGATGCCGGAAACATCGAAAAATACGGTGATGTGGATGAACAAACAAAGATCTCTCAGCGTGCCAGTATTGCGACCACAACTGGCACCAAAATTAGACCCTCAGGAGGTGATGACACGCCATGCGACGGTGGGCCATCGTTAAAGAGAAAGAGAACTGACGACGTATCTACGCCTGAGCTCAACTTCGAACGCGCCGATCACAGAGGAGAAGTGTGCATCAACTTTCATTCTCACACCACAACTGGCGGTGCCGCCGAGCGGACGGACAGCGATGACAACGCCTTGTTGGAAAAATGCAGCAAAGTCCCCGACGATGGGACCGATAGGAGCTCTGACGGGATCTCGGATGCCGGTCAAACTAAAGACACTGCGAGCCAGAGGGGTTCTGGTAAAGGAGTATTGGAGCGGGTCGGCTCGTTGGATACCGCAGAGAACGTTTTTCGCGAAACTCTAGGTGAATGTCATCACCGTTCAGATCTTGAACGTTGGTATCGGCTCCATGCTCACCCTTCTGAAGCAGGCCACGATCGGTTTCATCCGACAACTAAAGGCGACCTACGACACGTATACGCCGCTCGCACGAGTGTCTCAATACTCCGCTAGTGCCATTGTCGGCAGTCTCTATCCATAACCCCGCTTGGCAGGAAAGTTTGCCAGATTTGATCAAAGTAAACAAATGTTCCAGTACGTCATGGGAGATCAGGAGTTTCATTTTGTTCGTGGCCCTGAGATAGGTGCACGATTCCCCGAAGACGCATAATTGGAGGAGAAAGGCTCCGAGTGGGATTGATTTGTATGGAATGGTTACTTAGCCTCGCGTTTCTAACATTCAAAACAGATTGTGAACAGATTATGTGCATTGTCACAAAGAGTCGCTTTATTTATACACTGTCCCCTTGTACATGGGCGGTATAAGCAAGAAAGCTGGATGATTGTGCACCTATACTGTAGAATTTTTTTCTTATAGCAAGGCCAGTCATTTATCGTCAGTTGCAAATGAAGCCTTGTGTTGAAACCGCGATGGGTGCAGAGTCTTGCGTCTTGCCAAATGGCGCCTCCGTCCCTTCCAACGCTATCCGATCCTTCACTTTCCTCTCCGCGTCTTGATGAGAAACCCTGCGGAGTTTAATAAATTGAGCTACATGTTAGAGTTGGAACTACCGAGTTCAACTACCTTATTCCATGTCCATAAAAGCCCAGTACCAATTGTTAAACTGTCGCTCGATTGTGTTACGCAACCCCCTTTGCACTTCGTCTGACATTATTGGCAGTTACTTCCTACTGTATCCCAGGAGGTTGATACTTGCAGTACTAGTTTAACAGTTCGATATCAGAAAATATTCCACCTGTTTCCTTTTCTCTTAGAATGTCTGTATAGGGTGAAGTTGGACCTCCCTCTTCTCCTCTCATACATCGCCAAGAAAATCATGAGCGCTTTCAGCTCAGGATCTTTAAATTTGGATTCAGATATTTTGTTTATGGTCAATATTCCGCCCATGTGTTGAGATTTATTGGAATGAAACTCGGCAAGCACGTCCTGAGCCATAAACCTCTAGCCCTCCACCTAAGCTAAGTGCGAACTCAACCGGCGCGATAGAACACTACTCCACGGTTGAAATAATAATAACTATACTTGCTTCTTGGCTGTAAGTTGTACGTTGCCTACGTAACATGGGTGCGGAGATCCTCAGATCCGTCCGCCCTTTATTCTGTACTCGCTCTTAATGGCCTGTCCTGCACTTTCCAGATGCCACACTTTATTATATCGCAGCAAGAGAAATTGTTTATAGAAATACTCTTGGCAGGCTAGATATTCTAACTAAGTGGCTAACTGTAGCATGTTACCAAACCTGTTGGGTGCTTAAACCGCTTGAAAGCCAGTGCTAGGCAACACTTACCACCCGGGACGCGTCTGCCGGGCATGCGACCGTGATAGTCTGGATCAAGAAAGTCGTTGTTGTAGTCACTGTTGGTCCACAGACTGTCATCTCATCTACTGTGGATGAGCCTGTTTCTGCTGGAGGTCCTTCGGTAACAAAGCCAGTATTGGTGGCGGTGACGGTATTGATGGTTGTGATGGTACTAGTACTAGTCGTAACAACATTGGTGTTGGCAGCCGTGGTAGTGTCCGGCAGTGGTACCAAGACCAAACAACTGATAGGATTGCAAGTTGTCGTTGATGACCCAGCATAGGTCTGTACTGATGTTCGTAGGCCAGGCTCCTTCTCGGCTGGATTCGTGGTAGTTAATAGTCCAGTCTGATCGGTCTTGTCGCTATGCCAAGTTACCGCTTTGGATAACTTATATTGCGTGGACTGTTCAGACGGAAACCTCGTTGTTAGGCCGGTTACAGTCTTTGTGATAGTCGTGGCTATTGCCTGTGTTCCAATAGCCTTGGTGAAAGTTGTACTGATCAGAGCCGTGGCCGGCTCCACGCATCCGAAGCGGCCTTTCAGGGATCTAGGCATAGCATTTGCATCACCACTGTTTCGACTATTTGCAACGACGCCATCGATACATGTCGTCGATGTTTGCCCCGCACAGAGCCTAATTTTGTCTTTAGTCAGTCTGGTTTCGATGACCGTTTGGCAGTGCAATATATTACCAATAAATGGAGGCGGCTCCAGGCGGTGCATCGGCAGGCAGAGTGAATTCGGCGATTTGGTCCCCCAGGCATGAGATTTGCCCAAAATCAACGGTTATCGGCCAAAAAGCTTCGTTTTTAAATCGGACGACTGCTTGACAATGCCCAGCGCCAGTGGAAGCGACTTCAATCCTGCTCTGAGTTTAGCGATCGCAGGTAAACATCGAAAAGATGGCCTTGCGCACCTACTTGGCAGAGACTAAATCTGCAGCGATCAAAGCCAGCGGCGGCGTTGACTGGCATATCGTGGGCAAAGTCGCCACACCAGCGGCTACACTTCCTACTCCAATGAGAAATGAAAATCGCATTTTTTTTGCGTTGCGACGTAGCCAGGGAGAAAGAAAAGCGAGGTCCGAAAAATGAAAGTATATGTAGGTTGAAGCTATGCGTTGAGCTTTGAGGAGATTTATAGTTCGTTTTTCGTTAGTTACCCAATTGGGAGAACTAAACACCGAAAACCGGACACTTTAGATCTTCTAGGCAGTACTTCTCTAGATATGTATTCCGTGTAAGCCAATACCAAACGAATAGAAAGGAGAAGCAGCGGGTGGTGGTTCCCATCAACACAACTATTTAGATGAAATTCTTGGCTGTAAGGGGCGTCCTTGTAGTCCGCCAACTTCTCTTTTGGCAGTGACCGGGCGGGATCAGACGGTCAGATAATGCTGCTCAGGGTAGACTTGAATCTTCAGTTCGACAAAAACATGTCTCTCTAAATCCAAGCAAAGGCGAGGGAGCTGGTTATGGAGCCCCCAATTGAAAGTCTCAAAAGCAGTGGAGATCAAGCCTCATGAAGAGGAGATGTACAACATAGCCGGGCATTTGGTTCGAATCGGCCATTAGCTTGAGGCTAACTGGAGGAATTTCCGAGTATAAGTCCCGTGAGGACTTCGTTTCGTAAGACGCTTCGTTACTAGTGACTTAATTCCTACCCAAACGACCTCGTTACTCTCCAGGAGACCCGAGATTCAACGAGTACCCGCTTGCGACTCGGCTTACCTCAGGCAATACATCCCCTGCGAAGCTCAATTGCCACAGTGTATCTTGAATGTGGCTACTTTGTATCTCCCATCCAACCTTCATGCTTACCTCTTGTCTTAACTCTAAGTCCGGTCATTTATTACAGTACTATTACAGTAATACGAGATGCACAGAACAGGTCTCGAGGAAGTCATAGCCAACGAGCACTCCATTTCATCAAGCAGCCACAGTGCTGAACCATTAACATGATGCGTCCCCCTAGCTCACCCAACGGCATAGGTACGGTTTCGCTTGACGAAATGCTGCATGGTTCTTCTGTCCAAGCTGGTGAGCAAGCCCATATTCGTGGAAGCCAGGCGACCTGCTCACCCCCTGGTGTAACGACACAACCAACCGATGTGCTGGGTGCCAGGGTGGTCAGGTAATTGGCTAATATTGAAAGGAAGCCTAGCCAATCCGGCCGCTGGATGTTGGCCGATTCTACAGCGCAGATGACGGTGTCGATCTAGTTAAAATCACATCTTTCTGTTTGCTCAATTCTGCAACTTCGTGAGACCCGTTCGGGTAGTGGGGTGTTCACATCAACCATGCTCCCTGTTCCTTCTCCGCCAAAAAAAGCGACCGGATACTGGGTGTGTATGAGAGGTGCATGTGGTGTCGCTTTAGCCGTAATCGCTCCTTTCTATTGCTCAGTTTGATTAATTCATGGCCTTTTCGGGTAAGGGGGTGTGTCGTCCGAATCTTACTCCCTTGTCATTTTCTACCAATAAGGCGACTAGAAGTTGGGTGTTTCTTGAGATTGCGCACGGTGTAACTGTAGTCAAGGCCGGCTTCGTTCTATTGCTTGATTCCGCCTCTTTGTAGGGCAATGTTTTGTATGAGGGGTGTTACCTGAATTCTACGCCAGCTTACTCTCTAACCAATATGGCTGCAGTGAGAACAGGCAACGAGCGACCCTAGGAATCCAATAGGAGTATGCATCCCTCTTCATTTCTGGCAGACGGGAACTGGAGAATGAGGCGCTGAACAAAACCACGCCAGGAGCCCAAAAAAAACTCTGTCCTGTAAAAATTTTTCTCCACCGAGGTGGACGACCAAGATCACCTCAGTAGGACAGAATTTGCAGGAATTCCGACTACGATTATTGGGCACTTGAGTCTATCGTAGTATTAGCGGTCAAAGGATGGCACTGGAAGAGTTCTTTACTCCCTTCCAAACTGTTCCCAGCAGCGCGTCCAGCAGACCCACGGCCACCCCCAAAACCAAGCAGCCAGGGGTAAGAGAAAGCTTCTATGTCCAAAAATAACGATGTCAGGGAGTGGAGGTTGTCTTTCTGAGTGTAAATTTGCCAGAGGGGTAATGATAGATTTCCGAAGGGTGTCCCTACCACCAATTCTTCGTCACTTCCATCATTTGGTTACTGGAGGATGGATGGGTTATAGCATCACCATTCAATGCAGTCCTCTGATTCCCCATGCTCGTCAATAAAGCAGCAAACTGCACACGCTATATTGACTGGTTATTACGAAGCTTTGAGGAAACAACTTCGACGAGTATAAGTAAAGATGCAAAGACAACAAGCAATTGTCTTATAAGCCCATCAAGCCGGAAACGGACCATTTTTTCTACAGAGCTGAGATCAGAAGAATAACACTCCTGGCTCACATCAGCTGGACTCTTTAAAAGTCGTGACTCTGCACGTTAAATCCTCCGCCTGTGTAATTTCCCCGGAACTGCAAACTGCACCCTGGATTTGCAATTGGGAAGGAAATTGATAACCGCGTCCGCGTACGACAGAACGTTCATTCTATTCTCAGTACCTTGAAATTCGGTGCGCACCATGCGAAACTACTTGATGGTGCCATATGGAGGATACTAACTGACGTTCAGTGCGCATATCCTACATGGCCCAAGACAATGTTATCTCACGTAATCTACCTGATTCGCATGCGGACGAACAGATGTATGAGGGAAGTCGCACTACGACGTATTGCGAAGATCTGATTGACGTGATTACTCATCTCGGTCAAGACGAAATATTTTCCTACATACATCATAAGTATGTTTGGGAATGGACTGCCGAACATATTAAAGTCGCGATACTGTCAGTGTCGGCAGCATGGGACATGGCCGTGGGCCGGGGAGACTGCGACGGGGAAATGATGATCACCTTGCAGAAAATAGCCTCTTGTTGGGCTGTATTGGCTTTTTTCCAGAGCTCAAGTTCTGTTCCTCAAGCGAAGTATTGCAACTATAAAATAACTAAACTTGCGCGATGATCTGACACAACACCAGGCTATTTTAACGCCAAACGGACAGGCCCGGTCGGTTGTACGTCGAACAGCCAGATCGGTGTTTCCTTAGTACAATTCGCCTGCCTGGTCATCCATCCAGACATCGTGTTAATGACTCTTTGATACATTGGACGAAGCGATATCCTTATAGTAAAGCCGGTGTTATGTTCCGGGGCTTTGCGCTTTGAGATGTGCGTGTTGAACGCGACTGTTTTGGACGTACTCCCACGTGTTTGCTACCTACTAGAAGGCTCATATAATTTCTTATTGAGAACGCAAGATCTCTCCCCACCGAATATGGTATGCTCTGTTATCATTTCTGTTCTTATAGTACAGTACAATAAGACACTGACATTCTCCTAATCACACCCCTATTCATGTGATGTTCAGGGAGATTTACTACGGCAGCAATCATAAAATTACGAAGCATCATATTATTCCACCTTCTCATTCTATAAAATAGTTGCTTATAGTTGGGCCAAGTCAGAAGTTAACCAGCTTATATGACTTCACACTCCTTGCTCTAAAAAAACATTCAACATAAGCCCCAGAGGGATAAACCAACTTCCCAAGATCTAATTGTAATTCCCTAACCCTGAATGCAGATAAGCAGTATCACCGATTACTTGACCAAGGAAAGAATATTTGCGGCAATCCGTGCCCCAGAACGAAGGACCAATGTTGGTCTTTACATCCCACAATCTTCCGCCCGAGGATTGCAGTACATTATAAGGCCAATCCAAGGAGTTAAATATTTCCAAACATCTTGATAGATGAGGCAGGCAGCGCATCCATCCATTTTTCGGAGGAACGGGGAACTGCACGAACAGAGCATGGTGCGAATTCCTCGAGCGGCAGCAAACTCTCTTTGGGCCGCTTCGCATTCACGGAGACACCCCATCGTACTGGCATGGTCCGTGGGCTTCGATGAAACCAAATCGAAATTAACGACAAAAAAGGTGATGATGGCAACCACGGGCCCGCGGGGTGTGACCATATTGCAAAATCGAATAGGAAGATCGTAAAACCGAATTCGCGGCCGAGTTTTCGTTCTTGTGTATTTAGAAGTTGAAACAAAACTTTAAGCTTGACTGAAATGCCCTGCCAAGTTTCTGCATTTCAACACTGCGGACCGTAAGAATTATTGTACAGTCATCCACTACATCCACCCCCTCCCTCCAGGATGAGTGGAATAATCAGTAGACGCAAGCCCAGCCAGTGTGACCGTACAGTACATAGGGAATATCGTTATATAGCCAATTGGAAGCACCCTGAAAGACATGAGAAATTGGTCGTCAGATTTGACGCTCTTGAGATCGCACCAAGAACTCATCCTGGGGCGACTTGACTCCATATTGCCAACGAGTCTGATGGCCGGTTGTACTGGAGTGTCAGAGCCGTCTGATTACAGCTCACAGGACGCAGATGTTGTCTCCGCTGATGGTACTGCTGTATCTTGCGGCAAAGCGATGATATTCAGAGAGACATCTTAATTTTAATAATATTGCGATGAATGATCCGAATCTGTAATTTCGAAGCCTGCTTGCAGTGCTGAGCTACAGCAATCTTCTACACATTCACCTGTCGCTTGCGCGTTCCTTTGCCCAAATTGCCACTCCCATACCGAGTGATTCCTGCCTCGTAGCACACTGCTTAAGAAAAAGGATTCCTAGTCATGACTTGTCCATCATCCTTATCTCGATATTCAATTCGAAAACTCCTCCAAATCACGTTTTATCACAGTTTCACCCAGAAAATGTCGGTCCCCATCTCGGCAAGTCGAACAGGTAAGAAGCCGATAGCGATGCGAGTCTCCAGGGGCAGGAAGTCAAATTTGCTCGATACTATGGCACCACATATAGAGAAAACTTTGTACCATACAACAGTGTTGCATGGAAATGTGCCGGTAAATGTTGCCTCTCCTAGAAGGCATTTTGTTTCAATATACAGCTGCAGCATGCTTGGAGAGTGCTATAAAGTTCACCTTCACTTCCTCAAGAGCGCTATGTATGCAATCACTGAATCTACCACCCGAGCGGCCGCCTCCTCCTTCTTTGGAACCTAAAGGAATGGAAGGGGCCCGCCTTTTTGAACCGAGATAGAATTCGCCCAACACAGATGATTCTGGTAGCCAAGACTTGGCAGCGAGTAATCTATGCGGCGTCACGTACAACACCAAAAAGAATAAAAGAAATGACGCATCCTCCAACGATACAACATTGGACAACAATATCCACTAATACTACCACACCACATGCAATGCAATATGCCCAGTTCGACCGATCTTTTGCGACATTGAACTGAACTTGCCAGATATTGAGGCGGATAGTAAGTAAAACACTATAGGCGATGGATATAGCGGTGGTAACGATGTGGAATATAAGCCAAGTTCGTTTGCGCTGTGTGTCCATCCATATCCACGATTTGTATGTAGGATGACGAAGCCAAAGAATAATGGTCCCCGCCGCAGATGACAGGACAATCGCTGCTCTAAAAGGTAAATAGAAGAAGAGAGCTAAAGCATAGGCTCTTTCAATATCTCGGTGTTGAGTCTTGAAAGTTTGTGCAAGGCTCCAAGCCCAATTGTCGAAAGCTATGCAAGTGATGGTGAAAAAAATTAAGAGTACGCATAGAAGCAGCATCATTGCTATTAACTACGTAGTAGAGAGCATTGGATTAGTCGGCTTCATCGTCTTAGTTGAAACAGTGCTTAAGTTCTCATCGTATCCTGCAGACGTCCTAATACTGCATCCTCCATCCCACTGATAGCGAAAAATGCCCGACGATAACACTCCCTAACTGTGAGGCCAATAGTGGCGTCTTAGGCGCTTTCTGAGGATAGGCGAGGGGCTGCAAGGGTCATTCCGGTTATCAGCACTGGGTCAAGCAATAAACGAGTGGCAAAGATGCAGTTTGTCCGGAGGAGGTGGGAGGATCAATGAGAGCCGGACGCGCAATAATAGCCCAAACCAATAAAGATCATCAGAGATGTCAACTAGAATGAGGAATCCGAATGAACCTATGGACGCGTATTTACGGTTGGTGTGGATGGAACAGGGTGCCTCGCATCCCCACATGGAGAGACGTGTCGACTCTTCTACAAGGAGTCAAGGGAAATGGCCATTCCGCTGGCAAGACAAATCTGTATGCTTCTCCCTGATTTTGACAAACAATCGCCGAATATTAGACTTTCTGTTTGCATTGACAAACAAATCGGTATCATTTACACCAGAACGTTTATCACTCTGCCAAACATCAGTGGTCGAGGCAGGAAGAACTGTTACAACCAGGTGGGCATTTGGAAGCAGGAATGTTCACTCTCTTGAATCAGTCTCACTAGCAGTTTGCGCCTAATGCTTCTTGTTCTTTAAAGCGCCTCAACTATGCATGAACATACTGTGTTCGACGATGTTGCCGATCCCGAAACGGAAAAGTCTACGGACGCTCTATTGCACGCTATAATGTCAAAAGATATCACACAAGTCCTCTCCCTTGTGAACCGTGGATTCCAAGTGCTGCACGAAGATTCTTGGATTATCTACGAAGCATGCCTTGATGGCCCTGACATGATTGAAGCCCTATCTAAAGGCCAAATCGATCTCAATCCGGTTATACCCGGCCAAGAGGGTGACAGGGTCTTACATCATCTCCTTCGTACACATAGTTCGAGATATAGACACGGCAAATCTCGCACAATAAAATCTCTGCTTCAGACAGGCATTTGTCCGATGATACCGGATAGAAGAGGCAACACCGCATTACATATACTTTCACAAGATCCACTTGGATTTGAGTTGCTTGAGTGTATCTTGTGTGATACCTCTGTATTGTCCGCGGAAATCAGGTCATCAGTCTTGAACTCAATCGATTATCAAAACAAGGTCAACGGAAACACAGCACTACTTGTAGCCACCCAAAACAGGTGCGAACTTAGCGTACGTCTTCTATTGCAAAACGGCTCAAATCCTCATATCCGAGGAGAATTCGGTAGGACAGCGCTTTATTTTGCTGTAGCCAGAGATTGTGTAGAGATTGCGAAACTACTACTCCAATACGGGGCTGTCAAGGGGTTGGACATCGTAGCGCTATCGTACGAAATGGAGGAAGCCATTGTCAATTACGAGAGATTTTCTTCACACTAAATACATATATTATGCTTTCACTAAATTCTTTGCCTTCTCGGCCTCGTACGCTATCCTCAAATCTGCCATGGTCATGGCAACCGGTGTTTCGGGGCTAGGGACGAAGGTGGCATTCTGCTATGACTTGAATAAATATTGAAATACGGATACTATGTCATAACACATACCTTATCTTTGTCTAGCTGCTTTATGGCCCGAATACTGCAATCTAGCTTTTCCAATCGGCGGAGAAGATCAGATATTGGGCAAGCTTACTGCATCGTACGCAACGAGTTCATCCTGGCCTAGTTCAAAGTGTGAAATTCCGCATCTGTGATATAAAATTTCTATAGAAGAAAACGCATATGAAGGCTGAGAGTTAGGTGGGACAACCTCGCAGTTCGTTCCAAGTTACAATGGAACGGCGGGTTTCCCATGGTCGACGTAAGGAGTTTTCCTTGACACGGGTGGCAGCGCATGCACCGAGAAGTGATTTTCGATTCACAATATTATTACTTCAGTTAATGGTATTGTACATGTACCTGTACGGTAGTAATAGCCAACTAGACACTGGGAAGACATCTGCATCATTATCGGCTGATTTCTTCCCGTCCACCCAGAACCGCGAACACACCCGATCAGTCCGCTGCCCCAAAGAGAAGCAACAATGGACCAGCCGCCAACACAACCAAAGTCACCTAAATCTAACGGAATGTTCGATGCACGGTGGAAACAACCACTTATGATATATTGTACAGAATTACATTCCAGTAGTCCCACGTCAAAACACTATCATGATACCGTCCTAGAGAAGTTGAACGAGGTCTTGGTGCGCTGTAGTATCCTAGAGTCTAGGGTCAGAATCTTAGAAAACAGTATGTGCTTCATTCCGCGCCTTTGCTGACACTGACAAGATCAAGTACACAGCGCCTCCTCCCAGCAGTGCCAGACAAAGGACGGACCCGTTTGCAACTTGGAAGAAACTATCGAGGGGGAAAGTGATTACGACGGATGTGACATGTAGGCATGGCCGTATCCTTATAATCATTGACTCTCAGAGTATCCCCCTTATGTTCCTAGAGCGATACCAAACAACCCACTGAATTAGTTACGTACGACTAAGATCTGACGATCCAAGTTGCAGAGTAACGTAACACTCGTACTCGTGGGTTCTTTTCCATTGTTTAGTTTCTCGGTGGCTCAGGGCAACGATTTTCCGTTGAGGATTTCGGTCAGCTAGACAAATGATAACAAATTTGATCCTGTCATCCAGCTGGTCAATGAATTTTCCGATTTCGGACTCGTAGAACTTTTGGCCAGACAATTGCAGCGGTTTGCTGGCTCTTGGGCGTAATTTGAGACTCATTACCGCAACTCGCGGAGGTCTTAACGAGAGCCATTCCCAAATCGTAAGCCGCCTCTGGTACACAATCGTCCATGACTCCCATGTGGACATACTGTGCGTTTGAAGCTCTAAGATTGTAGACAACAAGTAACAGTGGAGCTGACCATAGGCCACGAGTCGTAAGAACTTTCCGTGAGATCGCAGACTTACCGTTTAACCCGTACCCTTGTGGGACCATGGATTTATGCGTCTAAAATATGAAAACGGTCTCCAAAAAAAAAAAAAAAAAAAAAAAAAAAAATCAACTTGAGCTTACGCAGTATCGAGATATTAGTTTGCAGAAAACTTTTGAATCTAAAACATGATATGGAGTGAACCTGATATTTGGCCCAGCAACTCTTTCAAGTAGCTTGGCTTCATGACATCGACAAGATGCAGCCAAGGAAGGTGCTTCCGGTCCTTTCAAGAGTACATATTGGCAGGGTCGTAAATTGACGCCGGAACAAAATCGTGAGAACTTGAAGAAGAGACTTCGGCAAGAAACGGCCCTCAGCGGTAATAAAATCCGGCCTCCGCCTGACCGCGACAAGGTGAAGAGAAACGGAAGCTGGGGCGCGCTGCTAAACTGGTAACCACACGGAATCCCGACAAGTTTTAGAGGGACAAAAGTTGTCCCCCTGATTGACGCCGCTGTTGCGTACACCTCGATTCGAAGCATGGTGGCTCCGAGACTGTTCACTTTGTCCGCTGCTTTCGTGCGAAGACTACGGTACAGTATTCACTTTAGAGGATGGAATATTGGCACTGAATTACTCGATGCGCAAGGGATAATTTTCAGATTTGTCACTTTTAATTTACCACGAACATATCTTATCTAGATCTAGTTGGAGCGTCTATCTCTCAAATACAGCTTCAATTTTATCGGCGGAAACCCTGAATCTAACACACTCAGTGTATGACAGCATCTGAAGCCTAGCAAGAGAGCGTTCACATGCGTGTACATTAGACATAAGATCGCAACATGAAATATCCAGTGTGAGCTTCTCCAAACGTCGAATTTATCTGCTGCCCGGCGCGGTGCCCTAAAATGGCAAGCTCGAGCACAGACCGTTTCATACACGAGCACTGGAGCTTGTATTGGAGCCCGTATCGCTGCACTCCATGGAGCAACGGTATGATGGATAGAGCACCGAAGACAATGAAGGCACCCACCTCACCCACCTTCAGTTACCGCTAGCGCGGCGTTCTGAGTGAGCGACGGTTTCGAAAGTAGAATATTGGGCACAGTTCCCGCCGCTGATACCTGGAATTCATGTCAGCGCATCCTTGGATGCAAACACCTGGGAGGAGGGCGAGTGGAGAGGGACTGACAAAAGCGCTGTAGCATTTTTGTAAGCTTACTTCACAGAAGAACACATAATAGATAATGGAAGAGAATGTACCAGACCGTAATGTTGAATGTGCTTTGTCGCTTCGTGTGGAAACAGACTACACCCATCACATTTTTGCGGGGGGGTACGATAGACCCTTTCAGACTCTGAGATGTGAACGGTAAGGGCCCGAGTCGGTTAATTGTAATGCACCTCTCCTGCCATTGGACAGCTGCTACTCTCAAGCTTCTTTCATCGTAGGCATCAGTTCTATGCAGTCAATTGGCTTCAAGACCACACACCCGTATGATGAATTGGTTAGTTTCAATCCTTTTCTTTATTGGCCGGCCATACCTCTTGCGAGTAACACGACTTCATTGGACGGATGGGGTGCATGACCACCTTGCCGAGTTTCCCTGCCCTCGCGCTGTCCAACTTCACTCCTACATCAACAGTTCTCTACACGGCCTTAGAAGCATTCAGTCTTTTACTCGTTCCTGTTAAATATGTTACATGAGAATATCAAGCAGATCCATTCTACGCCAGAATTGTTGCATGCGATGCGAGCGGGAGTGTATCAGGTGGTAAAGCGTCCTTAGGACCAAACAAATCTCCGCACGGATCCCAAACATAGCATAATTCAGAGATGAAACGTTAAGGAATTGAGGCTCAGACAGGTACTGAAAGAAGCAATTGCGACAAATGGTAGGAGGAGGGGAGATCCTCGGCCATACAGGTATACACATCGCAAGTCTCGTTGTACAAAACCAACAAGCTGGCGAAGGTCTCCATATAGTTCGACTTCTGTAACAATAGCCACTGAGGATATATTTGTTATTGAGCTGCCATTCAGAAAATCTCCTGCCAACGTGCGGTTCGCCTTTTAGGTTTTGGCCAGTTTCTGTTATCGTTCTTAATATAGCCATTTTATCAATGTTTCTAGGTAATAACAAAACATTGGAAGAGTAGATAATGTAGAGGACGCGAAGGATACCCAGTGCCGTAAGGAAGGGTACAAAAAGAGCAAATTACAGAAAGGCATAAGAGCGAGGGTGTGAGACTTGCCACGAAGTGATTGTCGAGATATTTTAGAGTAAAGACAGGAGCCTGGCTCCATTCTCCAAGCTATAGCCCTTGGATTCGAGACTGATTTACGTATGGATCAATTGCCCGTGTGCTTTCCCGTTCCCTCGTCTGTGCTGCGCTGCACGGGGAATGAGTGTCCTTGGCGGGGCAATCGCGGCTGGCCAGTCATCCTCTACGGCAAAACACAGATTTCCAACCTTAAGTGCACCATCACCGTTAAATCCACGCTAGGCAGTGGTCTGTCACTCGTGGACTTGTGGGTTGGGAGAGCGATAGAACAGCATTCCGACAGCACCAGACATTTGCGTGGCCATTAAGGCTAGGTCGCGACAACTGGTGGGGCATCCTTCTTGGGCTCCTTCTCCAGTTGTCCTGTCCCCCGAAGTGTCATAACGTGGTAGACAAACGCAGAATACCAAATCTCACGAAGAGAGGCCGGTAGGAGGGTGGGAAACTATCCACTGAAGGTTTGTTGTAGGATCCCACTGGCCAGCAGATGTCAGGACCTGGCTACCAGCAATCATAGCTTCGGGCCTGGACCCGCACCATGAAAGCACCCAAGATTTCTCTCCTTCCGTTCCATTTTTTGCAACTACGTCACTAAATTTACGTTAATTTTTTTTTTTTTGGGCGGTGGTCCAAAGTCGACAGAATTTCTCAAGAAAGCGACACCATTAACCAAAAGAACGCGCTCTATCGCTAAGCAATTATCGCGACGTGCATCTGTTAACGGATACGCAATGCATCCTAATACTACAGCCAGACGCCAAAGCGTCAAAGATCCCGCAAACATGAGTAGGTTCGTTATCTTCCTATTCAAATACATCAAAATAACCCCGTCTATGCTTAGATTCTCCATCAAACATAAATTTGCATAGTCATGTTACTATAATTGTTGCTAGGGTTCTTACATTTAGCTCCTGGGTCGCCTCCGTTGTTGTTTCGCTTGTTTTTGTACTGCAGGACCAGATATGGACTCACAACTACGCCAACTTCGGCATGTTTTCCATGGACGCCTCTATCGTCAGTACACTTTGGTTAGCCAATTTCTGTCCTATGGTTCTTTGCGAGAATAGTATCTAATGAAGCTCAGGGTCGCCCTCTTCCTGGCCCAGTTATCGTACACCCTCTGGATATGCTGCGAAAGCACAGATCTAGTTTTCTTAGGTGTTGGCTTAAGTGGGCACTTCGTTGGAAGCAACCTCCTACACGCCTCGTTTATCGTCCTCTTCGCCTACTCCCAATTCATCGCGGCGGAAGTTGTGCTCCTACTGAATTTAGCCAATCTCACTTGGGCATATTTTCTCTTTCACAGCTATCCGCGATTTATTCATTTGTCAGTAGTTTCTGGCCCACTAGCCTGGACTTACATCGCAGTATACTGGAATGTAGCTTTGCTCGTTCCCCAGCATAACGTCGCCGGTCAAGTTATTGGGAGCCTTTGTATTTGGAGCATTATGGGGTTTGGATTATTCCTTCTTATTACATTCAAGGTACAGAGCTTACAACTCTTATACAAATCGTTCCGATGAATTGACAGCGAACACAGGATGCCACCATTGGTGTTACTCTAGGCAGTTTGTCAGCTGCTATCTCTATTGCACAGTTCAAGGCAGACGTTTTCGAGACTCGATGGATATTCCCTCTTATTATAGCAGTTGGTCTCATATTTTCCGCACTCATTCTTTTAGTTTGGGACGATGATGCAATCCGATGGAAAACTGAGAAGGATAGATTGTCAGGCAATGGCAGATCTGGATCGGAGTGTACCACGGCCAGCGAGTGTTAGAACTACGGTGTCCGTATTTCACATTCTCGTTCCGTTGAAATAGGGTGTACAAATTTGAAGCTCATTGAATGTATTTATGTTCAGAATGTCTTGACTATTTGCGTTTCGTCTAGTTGCATCGGGCAAGTTTAGTCCGCCTTTTTAAATATCACATGAGATTACAAGAGAGGCACTCAAGAAGCAGCTTGGAAAGCCCTAAGGGTCGCCGAACTTTAATCAGCTTCAGAATTCGTAGTTCCCATAGTTTGAGCGTTCGGTTTACTGGGTCATCATCTATCACCTTGTTTTGTAGGTGATATCATGCTCCCAAGTGGGCATTAAAGCTTCCTCTTAACCATGGAAAGCGTCTCGCCAAAACTCGGTTGAGCACTTTACACAAGGGCCGCAGTGTGGATCCGAGAAACCTACTCTACAACTAATCGAAAATGCGATCCTTCCGCCATGCAACTAACTGGCCAATTTTGGGAGGTCTTCCAGCCAACTACAACATGGCTTAGCCTACGTAACAGTCTTAAGGGGGCATTTGGCCAATAGAAAATCATCAACATAGGGTGCTTAGAAAAGTTTGTTCTGCACTATCTTCTACTTCGTAGGGCGTAGTCGAACTAAGACAGGGAAAGTTCACCAATAAGGGCATGTCAACATATTAAGGCCAGGGTACCTTGGCCAATAAGGGAGCTGTCAGTCCTGCAGTAGAAAGTCAAAAGTACTCTGATTGTGAAAAGTCGATTATTGTTTAGCCGATAATTCAAGTGAATGTTCGAGGGCCAGTTTGGCAAAAGGTGCCGGACAAAAAGAACCTGTGTCTACTTCGCTGAGCTTGGTTGGCATAACGTCAGGGGCAATTCACCAATAGCGGCATATCACCTATTAAGCTCAGGGATAGTCTGACCAATAAGAAAATGTCAACTTGAAGAGTATTCCAAATGTACTCTGGCGAGGTCTACTTCATGACACTTAGTCCAGTTGATATCAGGAAAAGTGGACAAGGCTGCTATATTGAAGTGTATTGTGCTAGAGTTGCCACCAGTGATGTCGAAGCTGCCGGTATTCGCTGCAGAAATTCGCCAAGTACGATTTATTTACTTTGCGATTGACGTCTTAAGCTAACATCTCATTAGATGATGTACGTCGCAGGTGAGACCGAAAGCATATCTCAGGACACAGTAGCCCTCGTCGAGAGCATCATTAAGGATCAAGTTATTCACATGGTAAGCTATCTTGACTGGCTATTAGTTCAGGTAATCAGTGCATCAAATTGAATACATGTCAGATAACCATTGCCGACGAGCTCGCCTCCCGACGCGGAAGCCGTGTCTTCTCGAACAACGACCTCATCTTCCAATTTCGACACGACGCCGCGCGGGTCGAACGAATACAAAAGTTTCTCGCTCTGAAAGCACTTCGTAAATTGTCAAAGGACGACGAAGAAGATATTGAGAAAGCTGAAGCACAGGGCGCCGACGCGATGCAACGCGGATCAGCCGACTCACTGGAGATGAGCCAGGCGGTGGTTGCGGCGACTAGACTTCCATGGGATGCCAATGCTCTCTACACAGAGCTACCACCCGGACCAGCCGATTTGATAGTTTCCGGCGAACAAGATGCCACGAATTTGGCAAAACTGCGTGCTGCAGATGCCAAGACTCTCAACATGACTGTTGCTGAATACGCAACGTGGTCGGAATGCCGCCATGCTTCCTTTACCAAGCGGCGCGTAGTGAGATTCCGACAATGGTGCGGACTTGGCGTTGTAGGCGACCACAAGGTGACTGATGATGTCTTGGACATTCTAGGTTTCTTGACCGGTGAGATGGTACAGCGACTAACAGGTTTGGCGTTGGCGTTTCAAGAGCGCGAGATCTGTCGAAGAGCATCCTTGCATGGGGAGCAGAAAATTGAAAGAAAGGGCCTTGAGTCTCTTCTCAGGCCTGAGTCGGGACAGCAACGGAGATCGCCAGTAGATTGGCGACATATTCAGCAGGCATACGACGTGACGCAAATCGAACGGGCAGCTGGTGGTGTCAGGCGGAGGGGCATGTGGACCAAGAAGGGGCTCTGCCTTATTTAAGCAATGAGTTTTAAGCTTTGCGACGCAGCTTAAAGCTTAAAAGGTCTATTGCTCAACTTTTGAAGAGAAATCACTTAGCATAGTAAGACGGTGCACGATGGGGAGCACTATTCCTAGTCTTGCTTAGCCCCCTGTGTCGCGCCTTTCATCCATCTTATAATTATCGACAGTAAGTATAAGTGGCCACAACACCTGTCTCTGTTCTTGTCTGAAATTCGTCTAGGGCAGGCTGAGCCAAGCAGCAACCGGTATACTCTTCAGCGTCCAACTGGAATTTAACCTATTCACAATAGTAACATGTTCACGTATTAAGGACAGGGGTAGTTTGACCAGTAAAGGATATGTGAACGTTTGGTAAATATTCTCAATATACTCCGGCGAGGTCTATTTCGCCAACACTAGTCAGGCTAGTATCAGGGATGTTATCCAATAAAGGCACCGGATCCTACTATGTTCAGGGCGTTGTAGCTAATAATTGAAGTGATACATCGGCCTCCTTTTACAGTGTTACTCACCGTGTATCGAGTTTCTGCCTTCTCGCACGTAAACGCAATGCGCCGTCAATGTCTCCCGCAGCGCAGATTACGGGGATGCACTCTGCTAATGCTGACATTAGGACCTCTCCACGGCGCTGGCAAAGCATGTTAGTTCTCTTAGTCAAAGCTCACTAATCTACATGGGTCGCTTGAATTAGCACTCGGTGAGGTAAAGTTGTAGGGCATATTATGGCTCTATCCCGTATTTGACATTGGAAGTTGAGTTACTTGCCTAAATTATCCGGCCGCTGTGACGCAGTGTCCCCAAATTTAAACCCCGGGCGTAAGCGACGGAATCACAAGAGAAGAAGTCAAGTGCGGATGAAGTGCAGTTGCTGGATGATGAAAATTACAAAGGTTTCCTAACCCGATTCGAAGATGCTTCTGCATTGTACATGCTCCCAAGGCCACCAAGTTGATTTCAACGATACCGACCAAACTGTACTCCTCTTTCGAATGGCCCCATTGTAGATTCTACGAAAGATAATAATTAAAGAAATGATACCTTGGCAAGAACGCGATATTCAATGTAATCATCGCCGTTCATGTTAAAAATAGCTCCTTGTGACACGAACTTTCCTGCAAAAGGACCTGCCGTCTTACGGTGGTACTTCATCCCACCAGTCAGCTGAACATACTCTCTGCATTCTTCTTCTGTGGAAAGAGTCCGTTGACGCTTATCTGAGCGCTGCGGATGCTCCGATGATTGTGAAGATGTCTCGTCCAGAGGAGCACGTTTTCCGGGTCCGTGGTCAATTGACGCCGGAATTTGTTCTTTGTGGACGGCAAAGCTCTCAGGCTGATCTAGGGTTGTCTCGGCTCGAACAGGTTCCTGCCCAACCTGCGAGGGTTGGGATTTGGTTTGAACCGCCGTCTTAGTACTGCAACTTCCACTTGCTCGAAGATCATTCTCGGTCCGCCGGTTGGGAAGCGGCCGTGACGTATCTCGGTTGGTTGGTGGGAGATGGTTTCCGCAATCTGGCTCCTTGTTCGTAAGATCCACTATCCCGTCTCGAGATCGCGCGGTTAACATGGCGTTGGAGTTCTGTCGTTGTCTGTTGGACATATCGCTCACGCGGAGCTGTGCTTCACGTACAGCATTTGCCTCATTGTTGGTACTTTCTCTAGGGTTCTCACCGTGATCCACTTGATTCTGTCGGATGCGACAGAACTCTTTGACTTCCTGATGATTAAGGACTTTGAGATGTGGCAGAAATTCAACTTCTTCAAACGATATCCATATAGCACTTGCGCCAGACAGGACGTTACTATTTTCAAACCTCCTGTCTCTTATTTCTTGTACAACCATATATCGAAATGAGTCATTTTGTCCAAGAATGCCATAAACTTCATGGCAACCATCGTGGTTGTTTTCGCCCGGTGGCTTCCAGCAGCCCACAGGAATGCGAGTCGGACGAGCGCAGGGTAAAGGACGAGAATGGAGTTGAGTTTTAGACGTCGGTATTGACTTCTGTGGCGAAGGAGTGACCTGATATTGAATCTTAGGCAGTGCGGGCAGAATCGGTTTGAAGCCGTTACTCGTTCTCCCTTCATTGAAGGCGGGCTGTGCTGGATGGAGGGGGGTTTTAATCTGTGCCCGATGGGTGGCATCCGCAACAGCAGCCGCTTCGGCGGCAATTCGTTCCTCCTTGGATTCCTCTGCGGGTATATTGGATCGAATGCGCGTATATTCCTTTACTTCTAAAGGATTCAATCCGACAAGGTGATGGGAGAATTCCACGCGGTCAAACGTCACCCACCGTTCAGAATGCCTGGCTGGTAGCCCGTAATCTTGGGCCAGCGGCTCTCCTTCCTTTGTGTACGGTTGAATGTACATTTGGAGTGTGTTCTGCTCGTCAACAAACCCCGTGACTGCATGCTTTTTGCTGTCATCCGGGACAGTGGACTCTCGCCAATGGCCTAACAGGACGCATTGCATTCCAAAACGTCCCGCATCTGGGGGTTTGGACCTGACCTGGATAGGCTGATTTTGGGTTGGGATTCCTTGCTGGTGACCGAGGAAAAAGCGTGTTCCAACTCGCTTTCACCAACGACACCAGGTTCTCCCTGTGGAACTATAGCAGCGGCCTGTCCCGTCGACCCCTCCATAACGCACCGATCCCCGCCGTCTCTCACCACAATGGTGTTTTCAGCATCGCTAAGCCTTACGTTATTCCCTTCGCTGGTTTCTCTCTCCCATCCTCGTCCACTTCTTGGCGATTGTTGCGACCGAACGAGCGTCGCAGCCTCATGCTAGTGGATATCGGTGGTTTGGCTGATACGATTCATATAAATTTCAGGAAGGTAGAGAATGCGAACTGACAGGAAAAGCAAGGCAAAGTAAATATGAAGGGTGAAATAGTGAGACAGAAAAAGGGTGACGGGGGATGCTCGTCGCGGATATATTGTATAAAAGCGACTGTTGAGACAGATTTGGCATAGTGTCAGGGACTGTGGAAGGGAAAGGCTCTGCACCATCAATAATCCATGTTGCTCAAGGCCCTCTGCTTGCGGATTTGGTTGGAGTTTCAGAGCGCTCCCCTATTAAGACAAAACAAGGAGCAAGATAAATGGGGTCCATATTTTGAGGTACCATTGAATAGTAGTTATGTTCAGAAAACTCCAAGCGGCGGTTATCACTCGAGCTTGCTGGAGATGCACTGTAATGAACTTTACTGAGCCCCAGTATTGCTGACCACCATAGTTTGGGCATTAAGAGCCATGAGTCGGCCCACTGAAATCTGTTTTCCAGCGAACATGATATCAATAGTGGCACATCTTCTATGCGACACAATCACCTCGTTGTGCACCTGATGGCATGCTTCCAAGGTGGCCAATACATCGCCTTACCTTTTCAGCTCCTCTTCACCTTGGAAAGCGGCGAGCGAAGACTCGGTTGAGAACACTCTGCGCAAGGCCCCAAGTGAATCCGAGATAGCCAACGACAACGCAGCGTTCAAAGTTGTGCAACTAACTGGCCAGTTTTGGCCAACCTCCCAGCCAATCAGGCAGGGCTAACTCTACCTAGCAAAAGAAAGGAGTCATTTCGCCAATAGGGAACGTGGACAGAGAGGACTGAGGAAATGTCATTACGCACCAGTGTCTACTTCGTCGGCGCAGTTCAGCTAAGACTAGGGGCAGTTAGCCAGTAAGTGCGTATCGCTTTGTTAAGGTCAGGGGTAGTTTGTCCAATGAGTGAATGACCGTTCTCGCCCCAGAAAGACAGAGGTACTTCATTGTTAATCCAGCACGGATATCCTCACCATTGTCAGGGATAATATCAGGGAGAGTCCCCGTACACCCTGATGAGGTCAATGGCTGGTGTGGCTATTATCAGGGGTCGGTATCCAATAAAGGCGCAGGGTCCAATTAAGTTCCGGGGCTTCGTAACCAATGATTGAAACGTCAATGCCCTTCACAAGAGAACTCGCACGTCTAACATAACGCAGACCGCGTGGATGAACTCTGCCATTCTTCCATGAGGTGTCTCACCCAAGTATACGGGCGCTTTACCTATTCCCTGGGATAAAGAAGATGGTCCCATGTTCGGGCAGCATTATGAATCGTTACGTAGAGGTTCAGTTCATAGCACTGCTAGCAGCCTCTCGGCATATTACTAAGTCGGGACTCAAACAACTGTATTAGTTTCTTTATCTTGGCTACGCCTACAGTAATACAGTGTCCGCGTACAATTAATTCGCTGGTCAACACTCTCCTCGGCCGCTTTGACATTCCAATCACCAGAATCGGGGTCCCCCGAAAAGCATCCCGCAGGTTTCATGCCATCACCATCGTCACGAGCCCAGCCCGCAGATGCTTTGCACTGACTGCATGGGAGACTATTCGAGAGAGCCATAGTCTGACGCCATATGTGTTGGCCGGCGTTGAATATCGATTCTCTTTGGGGAGGGGTTTGCGGCAGCTGTACTGTATTACTGTCAGCTCAACCCTTGTTCTCCAAAGAGTTGAGGTTCATGGGTTCTGTAGCTTACACCGCAATAGCCAGGCACTTCATCAGGATCGACTGGACAGCAAGATTTGGAAAAGGCCACAGCAGCTTGTAGTTCACCAGTTCGTCGAAACTGCAAGGCAATTAGCTGAACGTAGCTCGCTTTGTTTCATTTGCCTACTCCACGTGTTCGTCGACTAGCCGTTCGGATCGCGGGGACGCCATGGGGATCCCTCAACGCCACTTTTCCATGATCCTAAGATGCCAGCGAATCTTCGATGGAAGGCAGCTCGATTAGTCGCGGAAGGTGTTGCCGATAGACATCGATGCCAGGTCCAGTCTGCAGATTTCAACCGAGTTCCTGCCCAAGCGCCAAAGTGCTGATTTGTAATGTGCATGCCTTGCGATCGTCGTTTTCAAAAGGTGTGCACACAGTCGCTCCCGGCAGACAGTGTTACAGCGGCGAGGATAGGGATGGAAAATATGAGCAAAGCGACTGACCAAGGCATGAATTAGGTCCTGAAATGCCTTTCCTCATGCAACTTCCCAGCAACGTCATCCTCGCTTCGACAATGGTTGAAGAACTAGAAGAGAATGCATTTGCGGGGAGACGGGTCACTGCATCGCGCGATTTCAGTTACATAGGTTGAGGTGGGCACTACCTAAGCTGCCAGTCCTGGTGTTGGGGCCTGGGAGAAAGACCCTTAAACCTGGCATTGTTAGGGAGTTTTCCTTGCCTGTCATTGGCTTGACGACTTGGTGGTCGTTTGCCTGTCATTGACCCCCAGCCTCTGTGAAAAGTTACTGGATTGTTGATTGGACAGCACCCAGTTGACTAAATCGATCGGCCGTTTGTAGGATAAAGGAGGCGGTCCCAGGTCATTCTTGAAAGAGCAGTCGGGGTGAGGTGGTTGACGGGCAGAAGAGTCGTCACAGGCGATGGTGTGAATCGTCACAGATTAGTTCATTGCACCTAGTTAAGGTTCAAACCACGTGGCAATGTACAGTCTTGTTTATTTCCGACAACAACTCTAAGCTCGTGCAGTTGCCCTTCTTCACAAGACACTACTTTGATCTCGCAACATCGGGATCCTTCCAGATGAAACGCCCTACAACCAGTTGCCGTTGTTTCGGCCAACTTGTAGCCCGAATGTACTTGCGGAATGATTGCGTGTGGGCACATTCCCGGACGATCCTATATGACGCTACATTTCTTGAGACTCCCGATCGACTTTGTATATAGAGTGTGTTAGTAGTCTTTTTGGGTGGTTGGCCGGCCATCATACGGTTGAGCTCACACAACCAGCGAAATTCCTGCTTTCTTGAGCAAGCCTAGGTTAGGTCTATAGAAACCATATCATCATCGCTATCCTCAAAACCCTGCCAATTTGACGATCGCCGATTTATTTCCGTCCGTAGATTGTCCAAACAAGCGTCCTGCGGTTGAGAGAAATATGGCGGAGTTATGCAGGGTGATCGTGACTCTACACTACGATTAGTACCCGAAGAATCACGATCCCTGGAGTGTGAGGCTCGACAACGACGGCTACTTCTCCGGCTTTTTGATCGAGTCCGATTCATTTCGCGGTTTTCGGAACCAAATCTATCTGAACCTGTTCTTGCTATCATTGTCGGTGCACAGGACGATCGCGAATGCACGGTACTGTTGGTGCGGGAAGAATATCGATTCCTGGACTTTGCAACGCTCTGTTGCTTCGAACGTGCCCGGGTAAGGTCGCGCTTTTGGCAACCAAACGTATCTGAACCTGCCCTTGACATCGGCGGGCTTATACGGAGCGCGCTGCTTCCGCGAGTCAACAAAGCGCCAGGAGCCGTGTCAGTGTCGGTCTGTCCAACCAGTCTCGGTTGGTCCAAGGTAGTCACAGGAATAGTCGATCGGGAAGTAAAACTTAAGCGTGGAGAACACGGTAGCTGGCCTGTTTGTGGACTATGCGATGTGCGATCTGCCTGTTTTAAAGGCGACTCGCGACGCTTCGGTTGATCTCGATTCATAGCCACTGAAACTGGAGACGATAAGAGAGCTTGGTCATCCGGAACAGGGGACCGAGACTGCAAAGAAGCACTATGCCGGTAGATATCGGTTACGCCGGATAAGGAAGCCCTGCGGCTCTCACTTTCCAAAGCCATTCTTCCAATCCCAGCCAAATAGGCTGAGAACGGGCTGGGCAGTACGGAACGGGAAGATGTTGAGCTACTAAACAATACTTCTTCGGTATTATCAGGCCAGTTCCGGGCGGCTTTGGGGTCCACGACGCGCTCGGGGCATGCCTCCCATGACATGGACGAGAGACTGCCACTGGATTCGCGACCTGGTGAATCAAGGCCACCAGTGAGTTGTGATACAGTAACCGGAGTACCCGAAGCGTTGTCAACAGTAGCTGCGACATGGTGGCCTAAGGGTGAAAATCGATCAGGAGTGCGCGATTCATCGCCAGACTGAGGGTCTACGTCCATAAGTGGGCTCAGGACGCCTGGATGATCCTCTTCCGTGATAGTCTCGAGGCGGCTGTCATTTGGCCAGTTGCGATAAGCATTTTGAACGACTTGGGACCTGTTTATGTTTACTATTGGTTGCGATAGATCGTATTCGAATGTGCACGATCCAAAAAAACATCGTCTGAATTCCTGCAAGAGAAACGATACTCCAATCTCCGGCTGACCGGTTTGAGATACAAGATAAGGTAAGAAAGCCTTTTCTTGAAGAAATCTAAAAACCGATATATGGGGTCTGCCATATCTGTAGTCTATTTTTTGGAGAAGACTCATTTCATCAGAGATTCCTTCCTTCAAATCATCGCCGTCGGAGCATGGATTGAACGACGAAGTTGGGACTTTTGCGCCGTCGTCAATGTTGCGAGTGCGAAACCCAACAAGTTTGGCTCGTCTGTGGAAAAGCGATATGCAGTTGGGATCTGTGAGAAGCTCTCCCGTATCTGCTTTGGGTTTCCACGCACTTAGAGATGCAAATTGCCGAAGTGCCGCCAACATAACCGCCAAATACGCGAGGTCGAACGAAGGCGGGCCTACAACGCATCGGAATTCTCCTTCTTTGACTTCGACGTAGCCAACTTTTCCGGACCAGCAGGAGCGCATGGTGGATCGCAATGACATTTGGTCTGCCTTAGCCTTCTTCCGTAATTCTTTGGGGATCAAATATGACCAGATGATCTCGGCAGCAATGCCTAAGTAGAGCATGTTTGATTGCAGCGACTTCATGCCAGGAATCATATTTAACGAGGAAATCACACGCTCGTTTATGTCTCGCCGTTGCTCCGGATCTCTCACTCCCGGGAAGACCTTTCCTGCCTCGAAAACAGAATCAATCCATCGTCGGTCCACTTCATTCACACCTGGAGCGCGACACTCCAACAACTCCACAGTCTCTCTACCAAGGCATTTCTGTATGGAATGACTACCGAAGGTAAACGTTGACCACGTCTCGTAGATGCATTTCAACCCAGAGTAGAGCTCGTCTTCCAGCCGCCAGTCGAAGTACTTAGACCAGCTGCTCAAATGTAATGACTCCATTATACCAGGGAATTGAATAAGTGCGTCGAGGGCGCCTGCAATGGCCAGGCGCCGGTCGATCAGTCGTAGAGACCTTTTTTTAGTTACACTGAGCCGTTGATACCACTCGCAAAAGTCAAAGTTGTTCCCATCATACTCTCGTACTTTAGTATATATTTGACCATCAGAGAAGGGCCTTTCATGTTGGTACTGCTCCGTTCGCCTTCTTATCATGTAGTTTGAGCGTATATCACTCATGTCCGTGGAGAAGAGTCTAATGGTCCATAGTAGGTCGTCATCGACCTTCTTCGCCGCTTCAATCCGATGTCGACCTTGACTGTAAGCCACGGAATGGCCTGTAAGACGCGGAAATTCTAGGTAGAGGTTCTTCCGTTGAAGCTCCCTCAACGACAGGCCGAGACTTCCGAGGACAGAAATTACCTCTGATCTGTCTACATACCCGTCCACCCAATGTCTTTGGTTGCTGTGGTCAATAGACGTTCCTCTGAATAATTCCTCAAGGTGGCCGCTATGCTCGTCGTAGTAATGACGACCTCCTGCATCGTCAAGGAAACAGAGGCGGGAGAGCGGAACTTGGACAACTCCTAGACAGTCCATTTTGGCTTTACGGCGGAATCAGAGACTTTTTGATCTCAGACGGACATCAATATTTTATAGTTCGGTAAATAGAGTAAACTTGCTTCTTTTTCATCTCTGCTATATCTACTTTATGGATTTGAATCTGTAAATATCGACATATACAACTCTATAATAGCATTCAACTTCTGATGGTAGGCGAGGGCGGATCGGCAGACCTAAGAACAATAATCATCATCCGGTAGACGAGGACGCAGTGGCAGAATAACTTTCGACGATGGCGGATTGGCAGAAGACCGATATTCGACATCTGGTAGGCGAGGGCGCCTTGACAGAACCGTAGTGAGCATCTGGCAGGCGAGGGCGCATTGATAGAACAACACCTGGTAGGCGAGGGCGCATTGACGGAACAGTATTCAGCATCTGGCAGGCGAGGGCGCATTGACGGAACAGTATTCAGCATCTGGCAGGCGAGGGCGCATTGATAGAACAACACCTGGTAGGCGAGGGCGCATTGACGGAACAGTATTCAGCATCTGGCAGGCGAGGGCGCATTGATAGAACAACACCTGGTAGGCGAGGGCGCATTGACGGAACAGTATTCAGCATCTGGCAGGCGAGGGCGCATTGACGGAACAGTATTCAGCATCTGGCAGGCGAGGGCGCATTGACGGAACAGTATTCAGCATCTGGCAGGCGAGGGCGCATTGATAGAACAACACCTGGTAGGCGAGGGCGCATTGACGGAACAGTATTCAGCATCTGGCAGGCGAGGGCGCATTGATAGAACAACACCTGGTAGGCGAGGGCGCATTGACGGAACAGTATTCAGCATCTGGCAGGCGAGGGCGCATTGATAGAACAACACCTGGTAGGCGAGGGCGCATTGACGGAACAGTAGTCAGCATCAGGCGAGGGGCGCCTTGATAGAAGAGTAGCAGGTTTGCATAATCTCATTGATCAACTTCCCGTAACAAATGGGTGGGCATTTCGTTCCTCCCCTGGTCGAAGCGCAGCGGGTCGTGGACATGTGGCGCAACGTCAACAGAATTCAGCCCTACGGCTGAGATCGATGCTTCCTTGCGTTCCAACTTGTGACGCAATCTTTGGGAGGCTGTCCCGGCATCTGTTTTGCTAAGTCCTATCCACGTTGGTCAGACGAAACCCGCAGGTCCAATGCGACAACAATCTTATTTGCAACAATAACTAACTAACTTAACTTAACTAACTAGCTAACTTATATTAATAATAAATACTTGCAAAGAATTCCCTCAGACATACGAAACCTCTGCCCGCTTTTGACACTTTTGCAGCCAGTGCGGCCAGAGAGGCCAGTGTAACCCGCCTTGCTGACGCAAAAAAAACGACAAATGCAACTCAGCCTTCCCAATTGTGTCCCAGTTGGGCCAAGTTCAGGTCACCGGATGTGCCGCGATTGGTGCATTCCAGTGAACTCATCACCAACAGTCACACACAACTGCCACTTAATACACTTTTCAAATGGCCTGTCGTCGATTGCTATCTGTTTGCCCAGTCGCCCAGTCCGTTAACCATAACAGTTCAACAAACACTGTGTCGCTGTTCTCGATTTAGTCCTCTGGGCGAGCGCTCTCGTCTTCTCCTGCCTTGCATCTGGAGTAGTTTTTCTCGGCTGGTTGCCTCATAATGCTTGTGAGAGTCAGTTCGGTCTCTTCTAGAAAAATATTGCTCTGGCAACTCTTACAACAGTGCGGCTAGCATGATAGTGCCGGGCTTTATGTCTCCATTATTCATTAAATGTGGCTGGATAACTTGCAAATTGAGAGGTAGCCTCGACAGCCTTCCGATCAAGGATTGGAACTTGTTCTCGTTCAATACTGCTAGATCTCCGGTTGGTTACAGCCCGAATCGTTGAAGGTAGATTTGGGGAAAGAGATGTCGCATTTAGCAAAAATTCTAAATCATGTATGATCCATCACGGTTCATTTCACCACAATCCACGCCAATGTGAATATCTTCCCCAGAGAGTGGCTTGTTTACCCACTGCCCCGTCTGCCTGTCCTTGGACCGTTTCCGACAATCGCTGGCGGTAATAAGAGTGTAGCTCATAATGTTCTTTAACGCCTCTTGATAATCTCTTGCATCTTCACGCCATCGTTCATTTTGACAATATACATCCATGTGTGCCTTGTTCACCTCCGTGAGACGGTTGATCTCCAGAAGCTGAAGCTCGATCTCTCTCTTGGTCGTCTTGAGTTCATAAAGCAATGCCTGTATTTGCTCAAACTGAGCCTGCAAGGCGGCATCTTCACTTTGTCGTGCCGATCCGACCTTCGTCCAAGGCATCAATTGCCGTGGTGCTTTTGGGAAAGGGCTGAGTGGATTGTCAAGTAGACCCATAGTGAGGATATGGCAGCGGATGGTACCAGTCAGAAAAAATCGTAAGATTTTGTAGAGGGCGAGGATTGACAGGAGGCTGAGCGGTTCATTTTAGATGTGGGATGGATAACACACAGTTTTCAGAACGACCAGGGTAGCTTATATTGGTTTTCTACATACTGAAAGTAGAGAAACGACCTCCGAATCAAAATAATCCAAGCACGGAAAAATGCACAAGCGCAAACACAAGCATACACAATCGCATACATCCACGATGGTAGCCCCGTCGTTTAGAAATAATCCTCAAGGCGGAACTCCTCCTCCGACAAGGAATGGGTAGAGGAGAATGAGTCATCAGTTATTTCAGCCTCGTAGTCATCAACTGCGGCGTAGCTATACTCGGAGCCCGAGCATTGGCTAGGAGGCTGTTGGTAATGCAACGATTCGAGCTGCTTTTGCATCGAGTCCACTTTCGTCTGCAAAGAGCTGAACAACTGCTCAAGCTTGCGTTGGTTCTCATACACCCATGTCAACATGGTGTGAACTGCTGAGAGCGATTTCTGTAGATCAAACCTTGGCGGGTGTTAGCTGTAACTTCATCATCCTTGCCAGAACACGCCTACGCTTCATCACCATTGCTGCGCTCGGCCACTGAAGCCGGTGTTGGCTCTGCGAACGCTCCTCCCAGGTGCGGCGTAGTTACAGGGGAGCCAGTCCAAGCCTTGTCAATATCCACCATGCCGTCAAGGAAATAGCTGGGGCTTGTGGGCAGGTTTCGGGCTGCCATAGTAGAAGTAGGAAGGGAATAGAAGAGGCTATGGACATGAAATTGAACTTGGACAAGATTGCTCGAGAAGAGAGTCGCAATTTATAGACACTCCCTTAGCCCCGGCTCCACCGAGCCAGCCAAAATCATTTTCGGGGTGTCGATTCATGCCTCCCGATCTCTGGTCCCCGGAATCAAGAATCAGCCCTGTCTAATATTTAAACACCAACATCGCGAGCCCTCCCAATATTCTCTGTTGGACTTGCCACAACCCTCATTCTGCCTTCCATTTCAATCCAGACGCCACAAAAACTTGAGCCATCAAAATGCGATTTATTAGCTGTGTCTGCTTGATCCTCTTGACTGTCGTTGCGGCGGCCCTCAAAGAGTCTCCCGCAATATGTGCCTGGCAGCCTGTACTCCCATTAGGTGCGGGGTCCGTGTTCTCGGCTCGAATTCATAATCCTTGGCTGAAAAGGTGCCAAGCGGTCTTGCGCTTTGGTGACCCTACGTATCTCCCGATTACCTGGGTGTTCGAACCAATTAACTGTCTTGGCTCTGAGGAGGCCAATTTTACAGTCCCAACTGGCGTACCTAACGGTGATGCCTACGTTGAGTGGTAGTGACCAACACAAGCCGGCTATTCTACCGGCTATTCCGCCGCATTCTGCTGCAGCACATGGCTAACTTGTCGGTACAGGGACTGTGCAGGGGACAACACATTATTCTGTGTCCATGTGATGTTAGCAGGTGGAACGGCGAGTTTGGATTCAACTCCAGTGCAGCAGGTAGGCACAATCGGCTGTGCCTCCAACTTGGCGATGAAGTCAACGACGCTGGCCACCATGCTCGGCACCACGACGGCCCCCAGTGCCACGCCATCCCAAAATGTTAATCTAAGGTCAGATTCTGCACCCACTACGGGCCAATCGTCAGCGCCGTCAAGCGCGGTAGAATCCGAACTCCGGCCGGATTCGCGGGTCGATGGCGCCACAGCCTCCAAGCCAATAGATCCATTGACCACGCCAGGCTCCAGCGCGCAAGCCATCACAGGAACCGGGCAGACCCTGGTAACAAGTGCAACTTCGACAGGAGCATCCACTACCGATAGGGCGAACTCATTGGTCTGCGGCGGCACAACACAAACTGTGACCATGATCTCCACTGTCCCTGCCTGTCAATCACCAACACACAGTTAAAAAACTAACAGGAGCTACTGTGCCGCTGGCTCCCTGCCTTTAAGCGCCGTGGTCTGTTTGCTCTTCCCTCTGTCCCAATTTGACGACCGTGTGTGTGTGTATGTGCCTGGGTGTGCTGAGCACAAATACCTTCAGGATGCCGACTCATTTTACCTGTCTTCCTTTTCTTTTGATTTGCTTTTACAGCACACTTTGTTCGTCGCTTAGCTGATAGGTTCTCACTTCTATTCTATTGTCGTCCTAATGTCGCGTCCAAATCAGCGGCATGACCTGTCACGTCACATGATAAATGAGAGGTCTGGTCGAACTCTCCTTCCCAAATCAACATCTACGCAACATGCACCACCCCAGCGGAAATCTAGCCATAGACGACAAAACCCTGTCAATCAGACCGCCGTCGCTGGTCCATCACTATACCCAGGAGCTCAGGATACGGGGTTGGGGGCAGAAAACGTGGTATCTGGATCACAAATGGACGATGCTAATGTCGGGACAGTTGCACCAGCAGCCACGCTCCGTCGGGCAACTCCACATTACGCGACTACTCCTAATTCCGTGGAAATCCCAGACGCCGCTCCATCGGCTCCGAACAATCTCCAGCATCCAAGCTCGCTCGTCATGGCACCACTCCCAGGCGCTTCTGCGGCACCACACATGGCTGTGCCAGTGGCTCAGCCCATCGCCCCAGCACCTCAGTCATATCAACCACCTGTGAGGATGGATTTACCCGCTGTAACACCTTCAATGCCCACCCCGCAATGGACGCCCCCGGACGCTTATGTCTCAATGACAGCAGTCAGGCAGGCTGACAAGCTGAGGGATCTTGACAGGAGGGTCACACAATTGGAAAGGGCGAGCAAAGGTGGTGATGAAGCTGCAAGACAGAAAAAGCAGAGGAGAGGCTAACGTGACTTCGCTATATCGGTTTATTCTTGGTAGTTATGTCCGCAACCTAGCATTAAACATTGACTGTAATGTTTCGATCCTTTTGCTTTGTCGCCTCGCCAGCTCTCTGTGATCTGTCCGTCCTTTACGCGAGCCAAAATTGAGAAGAAAGACGGACGAAATGACAAGCAGTGATGTTTCGATGTGCCGTGGTGCAGTGGTCTAGAGCTTGCGATACGACTGCGTCTCACTCAATGGGCAACCGATAATTTGCCGACCCAACCGACAGGTTCACAAACCTGCAACCTGCACGATCATGCAAGACTGGATCGATCGTGCATCCGAGCTGTACTGCACCGCACCTGCAAATTAATATTGGATACCTCAGTGAGGAATTATTTTTAGGGCTTTCTTGAGACACATGGTCCAAAGCCACTTCCTTGTCGACTGTCTCACACGGCCTGTCCGCGACACCGCGTTGCAACACATCAGAAGCCATCATAGCCGGTCGGTTATTGCAATGCCCGGGAATAACCATGAAAATAATGCGTATGAGACATAACCATTGCCCGCAACCATTTAACAACCGCCGTGAAGAGCGGCGGGAAGACTGACCATTTCCTCGTAGCCCTCTATCCGATGGTGCGCAATATCCCGCACAACTCTTCTGCGGAAGATGGTATGGGACAAATGACCGCTTTCAACGAGACAAATATCTATTTCCAATTGATGAGGTAAATGCTTTGGGGTCCTGCCATACATGTTCACTACAGTGGCCGAGGCTAACACAGTTCGCAGGAAGAGCTGAATCGTCTAGATTTGTTCCACCACGTATTTCACTTAGCCTGTAACAATACCTTCTTTTTGTCGCCGCTCGACAAAACACAGCCCTTGCGAATTCTAGACTTGGGCACTGGAACTGGCATCTGGCCCATAATGCTTTCTGAGTAAACGCCCGTGGTCTGCGACTGTAACCCGTCTGGTGCTAACTGAAAATGTCTAGAGCCTACCCTCATTTTTCGGTTCTTGGCCTAGACATGAATATGATTCAGCCGAGCATGTGAGTGTTTTATTCCTAATATATTTGGTTTCAGTGCCACTGAACATAGCAAGGATTCCCGCAACAATGACGCCACCAAAACAGTTTGACATTGAGAGTCGATGGGAATCCATACCACGGGACTGGGACCTCATTCACGTAAGATGTCTATTTGGTAGCGTGAGATGCTGGGTGGACATGTATAAGAAGATCTTCAGGTGCGAACTCGACTCCCTGAGCCTAGGCTCACACTGACGTTCTTCGTAGGCATTTGGTACCGGGAAAGGGGTACTTGGAACAGGTCGAAATAGACTGGCTTCCTAGGTGTGACGACGGCAGTCTTCCAGAGAGCAGTGCTCTTGCAGATTGGACTGACAAACTACTGATGGCGATGGACAGGCATGGGCGCCCGATGAGAGTGTATGCAAATACGACAAAACGCCAGCTTACTCTTGCGGGCTTTACCGATATCCATGAATCAGTCGTTAAAATTTGCTACAACCGCTGGCCAAACGATCCGGACCAGAAAAATATAGGCAGGTGGTTCAATACCGCATTTTGCCTTGCTCTCCCGGCACTATCGTATGGCCCCATGGTCAGAGTTCTCGGCATGCCCAAAGGCGACGTGGATAGACTATGTGCTTCAGTAGAAAAGGAAATATGCTGCACGAAACATAGAGCCTACTGCAACATGTAGGTTTGTACAATTTGCTACTATGGCTATTTCGTAGTTTTGTGGCTAACACGCACGGACAGACACATTTGGAGAGCAAGACGGCCGCTCAACAGCTAATCCGACGCGGACAACTTTGGACGGCAAAACGCAACATGAGAAGTGTGACTCGCGAAGATGTTGTCATTCCAGTATAAGGTCCATACTTCGTCACAAGAGAGTTGTGCTGTTCTTCAGAACACACTGCCCATTCGTCCTCTCCGAGTCGGATCTACGTCGTGATAAGCCGAGCAAATGTCGCGGCCATCTGCCCAATCTACCTATTAGAAGGGCATCTAACAGCAACGCCAGCACGGACGAACCGCAGGGAGTGCAGTTCGCAGTCCATGCTTCCCAAGATTGCCCACGGGAGGGGTGCGGGGGACGGGGTGCTGGCCTTCCCGCCAGCCCTTGCGACTGGTGTTGCGCTAGCACCAGCCTTACATCAACGAACCTATCAACTTGACTGTGACCGAAAACCTGACCACGCCAACACAGTAATCAGGATCTTGCTTATTGCATTTCTTTCATCGAAATATGTATGTCTCATTCCAACTAACGCAGTCTGGTCAAGTATACTTTGGCAATTGAATACAATCCATGGGGTGCGGCTAGTTCTCCTGATCCGACTTGGTGGGCTGGTCTTATGATGGGGCGGTACTTCAGTCACCCACAGGATCACCCGCCTTGACGGCTGGGTTGCCAGGAGAAAGAGCATGGTAATGTACCCAGGAATGTATTGCTTGCGATGGGACATCGGACGTCAGTTTTGGACCACAGTTAAGTGCAGAAATACATGGCTTTCTACCGCCATATGATTAGGGCTAGGATGGCAATGCACCACCCGTGGCAGCTCACTAGGAGGTACGGCCGGAGTAAAGGTTCAATGCTGCCATTTTTTACCTCGAAGGAGTCAACTATACAACGGCGTTATAGGTGCAGCTTATCTTGGATGTTTCTCCGTGCCGATCATCATTCGCTTGGGGGGCTTGTGGCCAGATGTACTATGGGAGGGGAGGAATGTGATGTTGTGATAATGCAAGACAAGAATCAAGCTAGTGTACCAGTGAGTGGTGTGGATAAGGACGACTACGGCAGATGAATATATTTGTGACGAAAGAATTATCAGAAGGTCATAAAGTCACAGTATCATGCGAGTTACAGAGAGGTGCTCAGACACACTTCGCCAGCCGAGTAGGGATCAAGTCTTGGTTGGTCTAATGAGAAATGAGAAAAGGCTTAATTAAGCCCCTCATCTCCTATTATTTTGGCGCAAATTCTTTCATGGCTGGGAGGTCCGCAGCCGAATCCGCATGTCGCTGTGCCTCAGGGGAAAGCAGGTTGGACTTGCAAAGCCCTCAGTGGCTTTCACGATATGCTTTTAGCGGAGCAACAGCACCACAACACCAGAAAACATGCTCCACGATGTAAATAAAATTCCGTGGTGGCGGAGGAGCGGTCTCTCAATAAAGGCGGTAAGAATTGGGCGGACAAATCGGAAAAACAAAAAGAAAAGGAAGAAAAAGAAAGGTAGAAGGAAAGAAAGAAAGAAACAGGTATCGGTTGCTGCGTTCCAGGTAGTGGTTTCCTAGGATAGTATCGGGATATCCTCAATGCCCCGGATTTCTGGGCGACATACCATCGAGCGCTGTAGAGCGGCATAAACAGTTTTGATATGCGTCGTTACTCAAATTACTCCAACGGGGCCATTTATGGGCAAAATTCGTCAAACGAAGATCCCCGTTCTATTATTAATTTAAAAAAGAAATGCAGTCAGAGGCCAAACGGTGCAAATACTGGGCCTGCTTTGGGGAAGTCGACCAGCTCCAGCTGAACTTAGGCGGCGTTGTGGAGCACCTGGCCCTGAATAGGACCACAGTTTGCGTTGAGACGAACTACGGGTTTCATCTCAAGGGGCAAGGAACTACAGCCTTTGCCGATTGTGATATATCCACCTGCCGAAGTTTCCACCAGACTCATTGCACCTTGGCACCGGCATCACTGCTATACGCAAAGGTCATATTTCCTCTAAGCTCTACTGTTGTTTTATTCGCCGACCATCTTGGTGGTTTATCCTGCTCCGCGAAAGTTCTGGCGGGGTTCGCTAGGCTGTTGCCTGTTGTTGAGTTGCAGCCACCCCCTTCACTGCTGGTTATATCTCGCAGGGAGACATGTACTGGCCGGGACTTCAACCGGATGGTGGCAATGGAGCTCTTGTGCTTGCTTCGCGAGGAGCATCCTGAGAGCCCGTATAGTTTCGCTCAAATCGAGCAGATGTGGGCGCGTCGTATATTCGATGTACGTGTAGCCCACAGAGTTGCACCGTTGGTTTTGCCCGAAGTACGCCAGCTCCTGGAAGATGTGTCATGTCGGAGGAGGAACAACGGGTTTGGGCTGTCTCCCCGCTGTTTCCGAGAACTACTCCAGCAAACTATTAACTATTTCACCTACGAACCTGACAGGCCATTCAACGTTCTCCGAGCATTGCGAATCCGGAACCCGACGACACAATATGCAAAAACAAGCTTACTTTCGTTTCTTAGTGGACGCGATGGAAATTTCCGTCGCCCATCAATTGCTGCTTCCTGCTTAGCATTCTATGCCTACAGCAATTACGCATATGGTAGGTTTTGTTTGCACTTCGCTGGCTGTGCAGAGGCTGACAGAGCAGTGTCATATGGAGGCCTTGTCGCTGAGTCGTTTGCGGGGCGCCTGTTGTCGAATACCCCGGACTGCAACAGGAACTTGGCCCAGTTTAAGCAAGTTATATCGCAAATGGTGCAGAAACACCAAGCTGGGCAGCGGTCATTGGTAGCCCAACACCTGGCATTAATGCGGGAGTCCGGGATTCGTCTCCCGGGCTGCAATATGTGCTTGTTTAATATTCCTATCCATGAGTTCACTTGTGGACATAAATTCTGTGACCGTTGCATCCGAACCCTGTGTTCGGAGAACTCGGTGGGAATTCAGCGCCTCTCTACCGCAGCCTGCCTCCTTTGTGACAAATGCAACTTGGTTTATATCAACCAGCAGCCATTTGAGACAACCGGCAGAGTGCTCGTACTATCAGGTGGTTCAGGTTCGGTATTAAAGTTCTTGTACAACTTGAGGAGTCTGCTTTACGGTCATCTCGCGGACTATCTTGATCTTGTTATTACTTCAGAGTCGGGTGAGCGAGGCATTTTGACAATTCACGGCCGCAAACACTGACTTTGATACAGCCGCACCTGTCGTGTTTGATTATTTTTGTTTTCGTTCATCCATCCCTGAATGTGCGCGTAATCTGAAGGCTTCAAAGAAATTGCGCTCGTTGTGGAATACGCCTGTGCCGGTACCGAAAAGTCGTACTTTTATCTCAGTGCTCGATGGGCAGAAGCTGTACAGGAACTACGGAGACGGCCCGCAGCTTAAAGATGCTCCTCAGATCCCATACACATACACACATCGACCCTTCACACGAAATCAAGGCAAGGGATGGGCGAAAATCTCACCTCATTTGGCTGACGCCGAATCTGATGCAATCTGGGGTCCGGGTGCATGGAGTAAGATTGAGTACGATGGACGGAATCCCTCGGAAGCCCGGGCGGCGTCTAGCAAACTTCTTGCCGCACTGTTTTACATTGCAGCCTGCCGTGTGCAAAGAACAACGCCACTTCCAACGACGTGCGAGATCGAGGTCAAGTGTCGTCTGACAGCGGGACCTCACCTTAATGCGGTTGTTCGAGCTTTGATGCAAGATGGAGCCATCCTGCATTGTTCCTGTTCTGAGTCTCGAATTCAGGTGCAGCTTTGCGACCGGGATATCTGGCGGAATGTCACCTCACCAGGTACTGAAACCTTTTCGAGGAAGATAGAGATTGAAACAGAGTCGATCGATAGCAGTCTAGAGTGTAAGATTGAAACCAAAATGCTTGGCAACTGCGAGCATTTAGGCAACTCTCCCTGCAGCATGGTAGAATTGGTTAATGACCTGTCTGTTGCTGGTATGTCTGAAGATGGAGCTTGCAGCTATCCAAGCCAGGACAACCCATCCACAGACCGATCTTACCTAAGGCTTCACAGTATGTCAAAGCTTGATGATCAAATTGAGGAGCTAGAAGGGTTTTTGGCAGGCTGGAAATAGATTTATTGCATAACTACAATATGAAGACCAGCTTCACTAATGAACTACCACGCGCGTGCAAATTGTACGCCAGCAAATCTCATTGAACAAAGAAATGCGGACAATGAAGGACCCATCTAACGCCTACGGCCTAAAGGCTCACCGCCTCCTTGGGATCTGGTGACTACGCGTCGCCGCTTCTCTCCATGCCCTAGCCCGGATCTCCTTTTCCTTTTCGGGCAGCTTGCTTCCGTCGATGGGCCAATTCCTCTAGGCATAAAGTTCACCTCGTTGTACGCCCATTCGGTTCCGGAGTTGTTGATGCATTTCGTTTCTGGAGTGAGCCTTGGCAGGGGCCGTAGTGGGCGTTCTGCCTGTGACTCGGAACCCGTAAGGAATACGGTGTTGGGCTCCTGCGTTTGGTGTGGAGAGTGGGTACCTGAGGAAGACGGAGGTGATGGGAAAGGTTCGATGAGTGCTGTTGGCTGCAGTGGGTCAATGTTGGTTTCGCTCCCCAGGCATGGCGCTGGCTCTTCCATCACCGCCGTCAACATTTCCACCATTTGGCGGCGATCCGTTTCATCATGATCAGTGGCGGACCCACCATTGCTTGGAGCTGTGGATAAACCACTAGAAGAGAACGACAAAAGCCGTCTCGTATTACGGTCCGCTACAGTGTCGAAATTGTCTGGGCGTAAAATATCTTGAGAGTCCACGCCCAGTAAGCCAAGAGCCTCATAAAGGTCTGGCCAATCACTGGTTTCGTGAGATACATAACCCTGAGCGGTCCCATAATCATTTTGGACAATGATCGCAACTTTTGTTCCCAGTATGTTGAACAACGTATTTGCCTTTTTGTACAGGCCGTTTGTTCTGACAGTGAATTTGCGGTCCATTGTTTCAGTCAAAGGTTTGATTTGCGAGTATTTGATTTTAAATGTAAGAAAAGGATGTTTGGGAATTTTCTTTGAGATTTTCATTCCAGCGAGGAGGGGGGACACACTGCAACATTTTATACGCAGATGTAGGGCCCTTTTATGAGACTCTGGTAAGGACAGCAGCCGCTTATTCAAAGGCAATTGGCTCTTTATGCGCAACCTATAATTAGAAGCAAATGCCCGAACCCAATGGTTTTGGATCTCGAGGCGGCCATCTCTCGTCCAGCGTCTAATACAAAGACTGATGCCTGTTAGAAGATTTGCGAATACGGTTGGCAGATACCTGGCTTTTTTATAATAATTACTGATCTGGTATTTCTTTGAAAGACTTGTTGTACCGTGCAATGATCCATATTGTTCCGTCATCCGTCCCGCTTCCATTTCTACCTTCATTCAGTGCTATCAATGCTCCAGTCTCGTGGTTACTGCTATGGAAGCTACAAAGATATATGTCATATCTTGGGCATGCATACTGACTGTTTTCTGTCTTTTTCGGTGGCCGAAGCGGCTTATCAAGCGTTTGTTCGGTCCTATTATCGCACGGTCGCCCACTCTTGTCCTGAAAGGGTTTCAATACTGCCTCAAGCTTCCACAACGTACGTTATACTTCTGGCGATATGAGAGGGTTACTGCTCAGCATTATGCCTTCCTACTTGCATGTGTACTCGGTAATGGGCTGTTGTTTGTCAAACCTGAGCTGAACAATGGCTTCCACATTGCGAAAGCAAACTCAGATGAGACACAAAAGAGGGCCGCAGTAGCAGGATTAGCAAATCTCGTACCGGTCATTCTGGGTGGCCGTAGCTGCGTCATTGCTGACGCGATTGATGTCCCCATTCATCAGTACTACTTTGCACACCGCTGGCTCTCCAGGCTTGCGATTATCGAGATCATCATGCACGTTGTTATCCATGCAAAGAAAGGGATTGAATGGACTGCTCACGCAGTTTTTGGCCTAATAGTATGATCGTCCCTACCGAAGTGATTTTGGCTTCTGACGTGGCATAGGCCTTAATTCTTCTCCTCCTTATGTTACTTTCTTCCGTCGATTGGGTCCGAAGTTCTTACAAGTCGCTTTTCATTTGGTCACACCTCTGTCTGGCGATCTCCGTTGCGGTTACACTGCTACTCCACCTCTGGTTGCTTGCTCCGCAACATGCGTATTTAGAGGCAAAAATTCCATTTTCAGTCGCTTCGCTAGCCTGGATGGTTACTTCAACGTATCGTTGGTTCCGATCTCAGCGGCTCGATGCCGAGGTAGTCAAATTGTATGATCAAGTACAACCGAATGGCCACACCACTCAAGCCGCTTACACTGGTGCCTTTCTGGTAAAAGCTAAGCTCCGCAAAAGTTTATTAGTCCACTCCGGGGCATACTTTTACGTGTACTTTCACAAACTACCCCTCCCGGAACGACTCCGAGGTTATCCTATGATGGTGTACAACTGGTCCGCACTGAATGCTTCAGGATCTTGGGACAGCGATCTGAGGCGCATGGTGGAACTAACATTTCTGATTCACGATCGCCCGCATTTGTCACCTTTGCTCACAAACTGCCGTATGCCAATGACAATTGAAGGTCCGTACGGAAGAGATATGAGGCTCTATAGGTTCGATACCGTGTGCCTTGTGGCTAGCGGCATTGGCATTTCTGGAATTATGCCGGTGGCACTTTCCCTTGCGGACCGAAGCCACTACGACCAAGAACGAAAGAGGGAGCTTGCAAAAGATTTCAAAGAGAAATCAAACTTAGTCGAGGAGGAGCGACATTGCTCTCTAGGCATGCATCAAGACAGAACGAGACGTCTCAACATATTTTGGGTACTAGAGAATAACCTCCAAGTTAATTGGATCATTGACGGGTTGGCAGAACTCTCTCAACTCGATTCAAAACATGTACGTGCTTCGTCCCCGCCGGGATTGGTACTAACTAACTGGCTTAGACTCTTGTTCATGTCTGCATATATGAACCGGAAAGCAGAAAAAATAGTACCGACTGCGCGTCCAAAATAATACCCGAGTCATTCCACCGTCATTGCAGGGTGACGTATGCTCCACAGAAGTACTGGGCATCGCATGTTAGACAACAAATCAATTGGTGCCTGGATACTTCACCTGGGGAGATTGCAGCTGCAGGTACGCACCGACACCGCCGCCTATGCACAATCTACTAACAACAGGAAAAAGTGTGTGGCACTACCGATATCCGTCAGATAGTAAACCAGGCCCTGTGCAGTCATCCCCGCAGGTCTACCTTTTTTGATCTTGAGCACCAACCCCGCGGCGAAGAATGGGAAGGCATGAAGAGTGTGGTGGCAGAGCCAACTGGTGGCAGTCGGCAATCACAAGCCGGGAGTCATCGAAGACCTGGGATCGAGCTAACAACGCTTGAACCTGCCCAAATTCGACATCGCGCACAACAGGTCCACATAGTTCAGAATCAAAGGCGAGAGTTCAGTGTTCAAGGTTATGTAGAAATAGTATAGGACCACCTTCAATAGGCATTCATTACAGCAGTGTACGGTGAATAGGATTTTAGGCAGAGAGTTTGCTGTGTTATCAGCTGTAAGTTTCACAATCACACATCCAACAGGAAATGTCTAAACCTTTCTGTGACCATGTAAGCTATTTTTTTTTTTCAGCCGTCTCGTATACCCGTCATAAAGTTGTTCCTCTTGTTTTTTTTTTTTTTCGGGGCAAATTTGTGTTAAATTTAGGTTAAGTATGTCATTTAAGTATTCGGCGTGTGTTACGAGTTATCAAATTATCTGTCGAGTAATGTGGGATCACATGAGATCTGGCATTGCCGCGCCGAAGTCTGGAGTTGAATTGACAGAGAATTTTCCTAAAGAACTAATAAAGAAAGGGATACACACAGCTATTCGTCTTGACAGCAGCTTCACCGTGGTAAAAAGCAACAAATTAGCCCTCTTTTGAAGTGTTGATAGTTGACAGCCGATACGTGACACAGTCTCAATTAGCGGCCAAAAAATAGCCTACTTTCTGGTAACTCAATAGAACTAATACTAAGATGATGCAAATAAAAGTCTAATCAAGCTTGCTAGCCAACCAGGGCAAGCCGTTTCGTTCAACTTTGAGGCAGATCAAAACGTCTGCAATTTCATTCAGGCAAGTCGACAATGTCGAGTTGAGTAGGCTCAGTGAACACTGCTCTCAGCTGGTGCAATCTGGGAACCACTAGACGAAGGAACAATAGTGTGTCCATCATTGAATCATCCGTCTGGCCAAACAGTCCGCCAGAATAAAAATTTGCAAGATCCTGCGCCACATCTAGAAACGTGGCCGACAGCTGGTGAATAAATGAGACGATTTCGGCGAAAACTTGCTCGTTATAGTCGTTTGTCACCATATTGTTGTAGTGGATAATGTTTACCCTTAGTGGATTTGTGAGGTACAACTTAGCAAAGTCGCTTTCGTCAACCGTGAGAGGGGATTGCATGGTCGCGAGCAGCGACTTCACACGATGTCTTAATTGCAGCATGAAGTTGCCACGGTGAGATCTGTCTGGTTGATAGCGTAGTTCGTTAATCACTTCTTGTAGCGACGAGGAATGGTTGCTTGCTGGTTCGTTGTCGTCCCCCAGTCTATCATCGGATTGAGGCGATGGACCCGGAGCACGGTCAACATAGCCCTGTAGCGGCGGGGTGACAAATTCTGGCGAAGTGGACACAGGTACTGGAGACACACCGGCAACGGCGGGAATGCTGCTTGACGTCGCAGCATCAACCTCAACATGATAGTTCATGATGTTGGGATGGATTATTGTTGAGGCTGGAGTTTCCAAGTTTCCTCCACCAAATTCATCGGTGAGATTCCGAGTTTCGTCCTGCGAGCTATGGTTCATTGCTGCTCTCTTGCGAGAGAAGTGGCCGCTCCTCCATGTTTTTATACAGTCGAACTCTTTCGGTTACATGACTACTGTTTGTTGATAATTATCGAGCTGTATTGGGGGATTGGATTTCCATATCACGCTTCGTGGAAATAGTACGATAAATCAAGATTCAAAATCTGATAACAGAGTGCAGTAATCCCGGTTGCAGGAAATCGAAAGCGTTCAATATCATCTATATATATTCGCAACAACTACTCATATTTACTTCTAAAGTGAAACTCAAACGCAATTATGTCGGCGGCAGAGAAGAACAAAGTTGAGCGCCTAGCTCGTCAATTCCTAAGACTGCATAATTCGGAGCACGCGCATAGTCAGTTGATCACTGAGGAAATCATCACACTTGCGACCCGCCTAGGCGTTGACCAAGCTCACAAAGCTGGCAATGAGGCAGATTGGGTAAAAAGGTGGGATGATGAAAAGCATCTACTGAGCTCTATGGCAGAATTTGAGAGAGCTGCTGCCAAATTCTTAGGACCACCACCACAGAAATCTTCTGAAAATAAACCTTCTACGCCACATCCCACCTCAACACAGCCACCCACATCCAATGCCACTACACCAAATGCTTCCGAACCTCACCCACCCACTCCAAACCCCGCCACCCCTGACACCAAAAAAGGCGGCTTCTTAAACCGTTTCAATCCCTTTGGTGGGAGCCCTGAGAAGCCAGACGTTCAGTCCAAAGCGCAGTATGACCCGCAAGGCGAGGCAGAACACTCAGAAACCTTTGTGGATGCAACACAAGACAGTTCGAATACAGTGGAGGACAAGACAGAGGAGAATCCCGTTCCTACTAGCTCCGCTGAACCATCAAAATCTCCCCAGCCGCCGCAATCGAAGAAGCCCGACGGAAAGGGAACAGAAGGAGACCCAGTTCTTATCAGCTCTACTGAGCCATCAGCATCGCCTCAGCCACCGCAGGCGAAGAAATCCGTAGGAGACGGAACAGAAAATGATCCGGTCGAAATCAGCTCTGCCGAGGCGTCAGCATCACCTCAGCCATCAGTGGCTAACAACACAGCGGGAACAAGCCGCGTCAATATTGGAGACAAGCTGTCAGGAATATTGGGAAAAATTAAGAGTGAAGGGGGCAGTAAAGGTGGCTCTGGCAGTACGGGTGGTTCTGGCAGCACGGGTGGCTCGGGGAGTACGGGCGGCTCTGGCAGTACGGGCGGCTCTGGCAGTACGGGCGGCTCTGGCAGTACGGGCGGCTCTGGAGACACGGGTGGCTCTGGCAGCACGGGTGGCTCTGGCAGCACGGGTGGCTCTGGCAGCACGGGTGGCTCTGGCAGCACGGGTGGCTCTGGAGACACGGGTGGCTCTGGAGACACGGGTGGCTCTGGAGACACGGGTGGCTCTGGAGACACGGGTGGCTCCGGCAGTACTGGCGGCTCTGGCAGCACTGGCGGCTCTGGCAGTACTGGCGGCTCTGGCAGCACGGGTGGTTCTGGCAGCACGGGTGGCTCTGGCAGCACGGGTGGCTCTGGAGACACGGTTGGCTCCGGCAGTACTGGCGGCTCTGGCAGCACGGGTGGTTCTGGAAACACAAGAGGCTCTGGAAACACAGGAGGTTCTGGAAATATGGGGGGGTCTGGAGGCACGGGTGGCTCCAGCGGTACGGGTGGCCCTGGAAATACAGGTGGCGCTGGCGGGAATAACAGAGCCAGCAGCACTACAGGCTTGGGAAGGAGCAATAATCACGCCAAGGTTGAAATACCTGACGGCAGGACCACTCAAATCCTCGACTTCGATCCTTGGCGTTGGGAAGCCAGCCACGGATGTGACGATAACGCATACATGGAAAGACCCGCGCTGTTCTCTCGAGGATATCCGCTTGAAGAAGACCGCCTCCCTGGCCCGTCGAAATTTCCATATCTATGGCACCAGATTCGTCATCCGGACCACGACAATGAGTTGGCATGGGCCTTTTTACGTGGAAAGCTGAGGAAGAATACCCTTGTTCTTGAGTGTCCGGGGAATGACGGAAGCAGGTTGCTTTTACTCTCTCCATATTTCAACAGAGGCGTCGCTGAAACAGTGAAAAAGGCGACCGGAGCGGAAATACCGGAAGTGCCCTACGGTGACCCAACGATGCTATATGGCAAGCGACTGGCAGACAATCGCCCGCAAGAAATTGCATTTGCAGTGGGAAAGGGCGAACGAAACAATGGAGATGCCTTTTTTGTCTATCATAACCCAGAGCGGTGGTTCCCGGTGTCCGTCATTAAGGCTCAAATGGGCAACAACCAAACCGAAAAACTTCTCAAGACATGTAGACCAACCTGGAACATGCGTGAGGCTGCACAGGAAGCGCCCCGCCAGCAACTAGGGAATAATTCACCACTGCCAGCCAGGTACAACTCGGCTCCCGCGGCTCCACAGCCAACACACAGTTTACCGTTGCCAACTCAACAGTCAGGAAGATACTTCTCAGCTCCTCAGCCTGTGCCGTTCTCAATGGTAGGAGGTGCACTGGGGACAACACCACCAGCAAACCCACCATATCAACAACATCAATTCTCAAATACAGCCCAGCAGTCGCATGGAATTTATAATTCGCCGCAGCTATCTGGCTTTCCTCCACACTGGCCGTCTTACCAGCAAACGCAGCATCAGCAACCCCCATACATGTATGGACTTCCTGGTGCTGCTTGGGTTCAGTACCCTGGTGTTATCCCCGGGCCAGCATCTTCCGCCGTCGGCCCAGCGCCGCCAGCACATGCTGGATTTCCCCCATCCACACATCCAATGTACATGGCGCCAACAGGGTATCAAGTGCCGATGCCAACAGCGCAACCACAGACAGGAGCTTCCAAAGGGAAAGCTGTTCAGATGGCATGGGGCCGCCCAACCCCTTATAACTCTGTCACGCCAGACCCTTGACTTAAGATGAAGTCGAGAGCCTCATTCAACTTTGCGATGAGATGATGGGCAGGTCCCGCGCTCAAGACGCAAGGCGCTGCGCTCTCAGAAAGCAATTGCAGTACTGCAACCGTGATTTTGCGAATAGCCCTCTTGGCCTGACTTATGAGAAGTTAAATTCCCTTACTATTGTTTGTCTAGATAATAAGATTGCTATTAACACCCCGTCAAACTCTCACAAGTATTACTGAAGGAGGACGCTGCTGCTGAATACCATCCACTCTTGCCCAGCCTCCTCCAGGTCTGAGTCTTGCTCGCCACTCTGCAATGCTGCAGCATGCATCCGTCGCCGTCCAATAATTGTTGTTACAATTTCTGTGTCGCGGTAACGAGCAGACCCAGTCCTTCCTAGAGCTTTCCGAAAGTACTAGGCCTTAGTGTTGTGACCTGTATTCTCTTCATTTGCTCCAGTTGCTCTATCCCGACGATCCGCTGGATCTTGGTTACAATGATACATCGTATCAATTTCGTAGGGCGAAGAGGTTTACGTAGAACGACGTGGAGAGGTTTACAACGCAGATACTTGACCACAGTTCGCCGGTTCAGCCTCGAGTGCGTAAAAGCGGGAAGGGGCGTCCTCGTCATGTGTTGCCATCATTAATACACAGTCGCTTACAATTTCTTGGCCGCTGCAAGCGGCTGCTCGATTGGTGCGCCGTCATGCTAATTGGACAGTTTCCATTGAGCCAGCGCTTAGCGGAACGTTATATACTATGCCGAAAGCCCAAGGGCATTCAACATAACCGTATTCCGACCTTTGTCCTCCATCAACACACAATGAACGGTATCCCGAACATGTCCACGAGTGACCAACTTTGGTTCTCTCAAATCTCGTCAATTAGTTGGGAGAAGGCATACAAGACCACCTGCGACCAAATCGACGCTTATATTGCAAAAATATCGTCCCTTGAGATGCAGCTAGCCGCAGCCGAGACTCGCAACGCTTGTCTCACTAGGGAAAACCAGCGGCTGAGCCTGACAATTAGGCACTTGGTACGTTCCTAGATCATTCAATGCATGCTTCATGAGAAGAAATGGCTTACACACTAGCAGGCGCCATGGGCTTCTATCACTCCGAATATGTCACCGAGATCAAGTCCTGTTAACAATAACCCTGAGGACAGTGGCAATACATTAGTCGGAGAGGCCTTTGACAATATCTTTAATACTGAATACTTCTTGGGGTCAGACAGTGACCATGGCATGGATGACGGCTCTGAGACAGCTGTTGATCTGGAAGCTCCCGGCGATTCGCAGGCTGTTGAGAAATTTGAGACAGAGGGCAACGCTGGCAAAGGGCTGATCTTGACCGTGGAGTCTGGTCACGCCCCCGAGCCAGTGTCACAAGAGAGTGCCACCGTGAAACTTGCAGACAAGATTCTACAGTCGGATGGTTGATCTTGTAAATCGAAGAAATTACGCACAGTCCCATCCAGTTTCTTTTTGTATGCTTATACAATCATAACGCGAGTTTAGTCCTACTATGAAAGTTCTTCGTAACAATTTCCTAAAGTGCAATAATTCCGTTGTGTAGCTCCGGAGACACTAGCAGATACATTCGTATCTTTCACTCTCCTCCTTCTTCGAGGGAGGACCACATCGCAACGTATGCATATATTGTACATCCTTGTAGTCGTGGTGAAAACTTTGCACGCTCCGAAATCTCAATCGTGAGGCTCGTTTCTTCCTACGGTTGACTGGTTAGTACATTTGTAACACGTATCCCATCTCATTTCGACCATTTCGGCGGTTTCAGAACAAAGAAATGTAGATCTTCATCACCATGTGGTAATGAAGCCCGCATTTGCTACAAAATTTCGCGGGAGGGGAGTCGCAGTGGTAAGCGTGGTAGCAGTTGTCTGGTTCGCTCTGCCCTTCTACTTCATTGACTTTTGATGCTTGCGGTTCCCTTACGGGCACAGGACTCACGGAGCTCGACCACCTAGAACCCCTTCTAATGGAGGCATCGCCTAGCCCTCCTTGCGAGTCCTTACGTGAAATACCGCGGTTGGCGATCCCTGGTCTTCGTGCCTTCTTCTGTCTATTGACATTGTCCGCCCAGCCTGGATTTCTGTTGGACTCCTCTAGGGTAGTGCCTTCCAAAAACGAATGAACCCTCATGCCTGACTGGTTTGTAAGGGGTCGGAACCCCAAACTTGAGCTGACCTTATTGGCTAGAGCCTATGAAGGGGCGTTGCGTTCGGGTACACCCCTCATCCAACATCGATTGGACGAAGAGAGGGTAAGTAGCCACTGAAAAGAAGCGATTTTGACTACAGCGACACCTAATGCAACCCAGTAAGCCACGCTGAAGCTAGCATTTTCTATTGGTAGAGTCTAAATAAGACGTGGGTTGATGTGAGCACCCCACTGTTGGAAAACTGTTATGCCAAGGGGGAGATTTAGGCAGTAGAAAGAAGAGAAACTGACTAGGTCGACGCCATACTCAAGCCAAAATTACCCCTGGTATCTGGCGCGTTCATTGGTAGAGGACGTACGGAATGTTTGTTTAATGTAAGCACCCCACTGTCCAAATGGGACTGACAAAAAGCCCGAATCAAGCAATAATACGAAGCAACATTGACTACGTTCACACCCTATGCAGCCTCAAAAGTCGACTAATATGGGATTCCTTTACTGGTGAGATTGAGCAGGGCGTACTGTTGATGTAGGCACCCCATTCTCGAAACCGTTCGCGCTAAGACAGAGAATCAAGCACTGATACGAAGCGATGTTGACTAGGTCGACACCGTATGGCTCCGATGAGAACACCCAATTTTCGCCAGGTCGTATTGGTGCAGAGTGAACAGGGCGTGGTTTTGCAGTAGACACCCCGCGGCCCTGAAAGACGTGGCCCGGAAGTCAACATCAAACAATTAGAAGAAGCGATCTGAACTAGGCTGACACCACCATTCATCATTTTCACAGAGCTATCATCCAATGGTTTCGTTGGCTAGACCTGCCTCCGCGGTGGATGGGTAGCCAGGCTCCTTTGGGAGCGCATCTTGGATGGTGCTGTGAACCATCCTCCACCCCCCCCCAAAGTTTTGCCGGGACTTCACGAACGACGACTTGTCCTTCAGCAGTATGGCCGAAACGCCTACATATCAATTCCATCATTAAAGTATCAGTACGGCCCTATGCTATTGATTGAGCCAAGAGACTGGCAATTGATTCAATGGGCTCACGCATATGGATGCACAATGAGCGCTATGGGGGAATTCTTCTGCGGGCGGGACCCCCTACTTTTACATTGGTCCTGAGCAGACTAGTTCATCGAGTCTGAAGTTGGGCAGGATCTGAGCAGAAGGGTTGAATGGGAGAAAGAAAGCTTCATCGGGGCGGTCAATATAGACGAGAAATACAGTAGTTACATTCATGTCATGATCATCCATTCGCGTGCTAGTTGCGTGCTAGAGCCTCGTCCAGCCTAGCTGTCACAGTAGGAATCTCCTCCGGAATAAGGGTTGAGAGCATACTGAGTAGGTTTAATATAATACGGGACAAAATGTCCATCTCATAGTAAAATTACGCGCTATCATCGCCAAGGCGGTCCCTGACCAACACCTTCTCCGACTCTAGACAAGACCATTCGGGAAGGGTCTTAATCTGTCGCCACATATATCTCTCGAGGTTATCGGCCAGCTTTACGTACTGTGTGCTTTCGTCGTTGTATTTGCGACAGTTGTCGAAAACGAGCGTTGCGTCTCTTATAAAGTCTTCAAGCGTAACATATTGGTCCACTTCGAGCCTCGTCTCCATGGTACTCAGGTCCATGGGCTCTAGAATAATGTCGTAGTAGTCAGTCACTTCATCGCGATCCACTGGCACAAGAAACGGCCATGCCGAATTATGATTAGCCATGTCGTTGAGAAGGCGCAGCAGCTGGCTGTAGATTGGGGCGTGTCGTGGTCGGCGTGTCATTTCGTCTTTATCTGGTGACCAACCAGACGCTCGGATTGCGGGAATATCAAGCGGATTGATCTCCTTAATGCCATCACTCCATTCTCTGGGAGGCGGGTGGATAATGTGTGACTTCGAAAAAGCGCGAATTTTAGCCTGGACGCATTCCTTCTGCTTAGATAGCATACGTCCCATCTCGAGATATCGTATTCGTGGCAACATTGAGCACTGCATGAGGGTGGCTCCGTTGTAATCTTTGATGTATCCCATCCACATATTCTTTTCCAAGGTGATCTCCTTGGTGAAGCCTTGTTTCTTGAAATATCCAATGGCAGAGTTGTCGGCGCAGGTCAGGAAGTGCATCACATCGCCGCTGGCCCTCACGTAGTCTTTGAGGTGCGACATCAAATGCGCGCCATAACCTTTGACCTGTCGATCAGAGCTGATTGCGCAAAATGCGATTTCGGCAAACCTGCGGCGGCTGAAGGGACGGTAGGTAATGCCACCGACCACGTCAAGAGGCGGCTTAACAAGGGCGATGGATAAATGCGTACGGTCGTAGACGAGCCGCGCAACGTACGGTTTGGGCATGTTGGGGAGTTGCTTTTGGTATACGCAACACAGCCTAACGAGAACGATTGTTGACTCGCGCTGTCCATCATTGTTAACGACACGAAATTCGATCTCGCCGTTTCTTTCTTCGATTGCTGCGGCCTTCCGGCTCGAGGTTAATCTTTATACGAAGAGAAAAGAAGCCGTAGGGACGGGCGAAGAAAAGTCGCGGACGTACGTTTCTGGAACATGGAATAGACTTCGGGGCGGACTCGTTAAGCGTCGAGGGGCCAGAGTCATCATCATTTATTCTCCTCACCGCAGGGGAGCCGAGGCTCCCCGACGCTTCTCGCCTCCCGTCTGGAACAAGTCAGTCATTCGATCAAGTAGCAAGCAACTTAAAAGGCGACGGCGTGCCTTCTTCTGTTGAATCGGCTGCCTGCGACCACTTTGCGGTGTGAGACCAGTCCATTTCGATGATGCTGTGTGGGGGGTTCGTTATTAGCACACAGATCACAAGAGCAGGCGCTTGTCTTTGGAGGAGGTTTCAGGGGAGAAGCCACAGGCGCGGAAACTGGCGAATGCTTATTAGAATTGGGCGGGGGACAATCGGGCGGGTCTCAGCTCCCCGCATGCTATTTGAGGGCCGTCAACAAACACGCCGTGGAGGGCTCGTCGAGCTTCGTAACGCTTCCTCTACGGTCGTTCACCTGGCTCTTAACAGAGATACTAATCGCATTCGCGTGCAGGAAGTCATAGCAAAAACAAAACTACTGAGAAGAGATGGCTATGTGCGACGCGCGGACACGCGAACTGTTTGAGAAGGGTTCCGGTGAAGCTATAGCGCCAATCCAAACCACCTGTTCAACGGGCCTAAGAGGCTTGCTGCCAAAGCAAGCTCCTTATGCCAATCGATTTGGCAGCAGTCTGTCCTGCTGTGACCCAACGCCAAACTCGCACGAAGTTGATGTCGTGATTACGGGCCCCGTCCCTGCACAACAGCATTTCCTGTGGAATGAGAAATACCCTGCGACCCTAAATGGAGCGCAGGGTGGTCGAGTATGCCGGCTAGGTATTCTGCTGTGGCATTTCCCTTTGGATTGGTACACCGGGAACGGTAGGGCCAGAAATCTCTGCACTGTCTGTCGGTGTTCAGACTCGTCGTCTTGGCAGAACATGACGATCCTCCACGTCGTGTGCGACGAGGAGTAAAGAGCACTGAACTCTTCACGCCCCATAGATGTCTTGGCGTCCTTTACCATCAATTAAATCACCCCGGCCCACAGTGGTACCATATTCGAGCCTTTCAGACAGACGAGACAATTCACGGAGTCTGTTGGTGTATTACGATTAAGCACTCAGATAAACTGGCGAGATGTCTCCTGGGCGAACATCTGTAGGAGACATCGGGCTGCGTCTCTATGAGAACCTCATTGAGGTGAACAGATCTGCATTTGGTTGTTGGTATTCTATGATTGGGAGGGATATGTCTAGTTTAGAAGCATGGCCACCTTTCCAATCGGCTACCAAGGTCTCAATGAAGCTCGAAGGCAATATTGTTTGTGTCAAATTAGTGGCATCTGATGTGGTAACGCGGACCACTGGAGACTATGGCGGATGAATTTCAGCCAGAGCAACTGAATCGGAGCTCTACAACTCAAGAGTATTAACTGGTATCGCACTCGTAACGCAGCGTATTGCTGCCGTTGCATGATTTTTGTAGTACCCCGCACACCATACGTTGATTGTACAGCAAGAACGTGAAGACCAGTCATTCCTGAGTTGCCCAAGGCGTTCGCGGCGTCGTTGGCGTAGATGGCGCGTTTGGTGTTTGTTCCTGTCCATTACAGTTAGTAAGTCCAAGCGCAAGCACACTTCGCGGTAGACGAACATCATCCTCAGGCGTCTTGCTCAAACTGATCTGAATGTAGGCACATATCTTGGTGATCTTCGCATTTGACTCTGCCAGGATGCGTTCCGCATAAACGACGTCTTCGCGTACAGAGTCCAGGCAGTCTGCCATAGCCGCAAGATCCTTTTGGGAGAGTGGCATTGGCATTTTGATCCGATTCGGCTCCGTCAACGGAGGGCTGGGCAGATTTGCTGCTGGTATGCGCTACCGAGAAGGCGAAGCGATCTTAATGTTATAGTAAGAGTGAAGGGTGACTAGTTGATTGAATGGGTATGAATAAAAAGAGATGCTGCGTCTATCAGCAGCTGCTTTGTTCGACAGACGCTTACGTGGGCAAGAATTGGGCCGTGTTGTCAGTACGTTGGCTTCGCGTTAAGTAGCCGGCGTCTCTACCTCTGGCCTCTCTGATGAGCTTACAAGGTGGGCGGCGGTCATGTAACCCTGGCATCTTTGGATTGGCATTACTTCTTAACATGAGGCCGGGAACGTTCGCTCACAGCCCGCAAGCAACCCACCCCATCCCCAGGCGCGTATTGTATTTGTTTTCCGCCGCTGTTTCCACGGCCCCTTCACGGTATAACTTTGTACGAACTATGCCACCCAAATTTGTCCACTGCGACGCATTCTGATCGGCTCCATGCTGAAGCAAGGATTTGCCCCAGCTGTCAAAGTGCACCCAGCACGCTGTGGTGGTGTCAAACATTTACCTGACCGTTTTTAAATCATGGCCATTGGTACTTCTCGCGAGCGAATCCAATCTTGCCTTTGCTTGATGAACAGGAGATAGAAAGGCTCACGACGTGCCAGGGAATGCGTAACTAAAGGGGACTAACCGCTCAAGTATGCCAGTACATAGCTAGAATTTCCCATTGTGCAAGTTCTCATATGTCACTTGCAGTTTCATGCGCCCCTTTAAGGAGACCAATGGACAGGAGTCTGTCTGGATCATCATGGGCAAGTATCTCGCTCTCCACAGCCACCACGTGCTCCAAGATCTTAATCGCATCCTCAATCCGTCGATCGTCGAGGTATGCGCTCGCAAGTTCGTGCTCCGATGCAAGTCGAGAATGGTCCTTCTCATCCAGCGTCTCCTTCTGAACTGCCACCACATGTTCGAACATCTTGATCGCGTCTTTAATCCGTCGGTCGTTGAGGTATGCCCTCGCAAGTTCGTGCTCCGATGTTAGTCGAGAATGGTCCTTCTCATCCAGCGTCTCCTTCCGAACTGCCACCACATGCTCGAATATCTTGATCGCATCCTTAATCCGTCGGTCGTCGAGGTATGCGCTCGCAAGTGCGTGCTCTGATGCAAGTCGATCATGGTCCTTCTCATCTAGCGTCCCGCTCTCCACAGCCACCACGTGCTCCAAGATCTTGATCGCATCCTCAATCCGTCGGTCGTCGAGGTATGCGCTCGCAAGTTCGTGCTCCGATGCAAGTCGATCATGGTCCTTCTCATCCAGCGTCTCCTTCCGAACTTCCACCACATGCTCTAACATCTTGATCGCATCCTCAATCCGTCGGTCGTCGTGGTATGCCCTCGCAAGTTCGTGCTCTGATGCAAGTCGATCATGGTCCTTCTCATCTAGCGTCTCGCTCTCCACAGCCACCACGTGCTCCAAGATCTTGATCGCATCCTCAATCCGTCGGTCGTCGAGGTATGCGCTCGCAAGTGCCTGCTCCGATGCAAGTCGATCATGGTCCTTCTCATCCAGCGTCTCCTTCCGAACTGCCACAACATGCTCTAACATCTTGATCGCATCCTTAATCCGTCGGTCGTCAAGGTATGCCCTCGCAAGTTCGTGCTCCGATGCAAGTCGATCATGGTCCTTCTCATCCAGCGTCTCCTTCCGAACTGCCATCACGTGCTCTAACATCTTGATCGCATCCTCAATCCGTCGGTCGGCGAGGTATGCGCTCGCAAGTTCGTGCTCTGATGTTAGTCGAGAATGGTCCTTCTCATCTAGCGTCTCTTTCTCGACTGCCACCACGTGCTCTAACATCTTGATCGCGTTCTTAATCCGTCGGTCGGCGAGGTATGCTCTCGCAAGTGCGTGCTCCGATGATAGTCGATCCTGATCTTTTTCAGAAAGTCGGTCCTTATTCCAGCGACAGACCTCCTCATAGCATCTCGCCGCTTCTTTGGGCCGTCTCTCAGTATTAAGGTAATCTCCAACTTTCCTTAAAAGGTGGCATGCATCATCTGTCCTGCTCTCAGTACTCTGGTACAGTAGCCGCGTCGCATGTGGCAGGTACTCCCTTCTTAAGTCATGGTTCCCATGCTTATCTGAAGGGAAGATGTTCGCAAGGTGACAAATCGCATCGTCCGCCATCTGCTCCGCCCGGCCCTGCTTCTCGACCCATCTTCGCGTTGCCATGTGTACAAGACTGTGCATGTCAAATGTGCTGCTATCTCCACGACGAACGAGAAACGAGTAGCTACAAAGCGTTCCAATCGCCCATTCCAGCTCGTCGGGCTCCGCATTGGGTAAGATCGATTGAGGAATCGCCTTCGACTCAATGAATGATATGAATGACAATAGATCGACCGCGACCTGGTCTGACTGTTTGATCTGCTCGAAAGTCACTAGCCATGTTGTTCCTACGGCATTTCGGGAATCTCTATACCGAGTGGTATCTTTGAATTCTCTACCCAACACTCTGATAACGTCCTTCTCTGCGCCTCGCAAAAGCCCTAAGTACGTTTGAATAGGCGCCTTGGTCTGGTTTAGGTATGCTGCAGCCTGCGTAATAGCTAGCGGGAGAAAAGTCAGATGGGTGAGCAGCTCGGCGACAAGCGCTTCATCTTGAAGCAGCTTCTTTCGAATTAAGGATTTCTGCAGGAGATCTGTTGCTTCTCCCTGATCCATTTGCTCGATATCGATCACATCGGATTGCGCGAATTCGTCCGCGATTTGCCCAGATCGGGTCGTCAATAAGATTCTACCGTTCTCGCTCTGCGGCAAATACTCTTCCAAGCCGGGCTTATCGGCGGATCCAACAACGAGGTCCTTATCGTCAGCGTTGTCTATAATGAGAAGCCATTTGCCAGCTTTGTCCGAATTGAGATGCCGGCAAACTAGCTCTTTAACATCTTCCTCTTCACTACTCTTCTGCAAATTAAGCTTTTTGGCAATTTCCGCAAAAGCCTGTTCCGCACTCTCATCACTTAGAACTGGTACCCAAAATATCGAATAGTCAGGCCGCTTTTCCTTCATTTGGTACGCAAAACGCAGAGCTATTTGTGTCTTGCCCACTCCACCGAGTCCGACGAGGGCCACTTTCTGGCCCTGGTCCTGACCAAAGAATTTCTCTTCCAGTGTGTTCAGGATGGTAGCACGACCAGTGAAGCGGGTGTTCTTGGCAAGCTGAATATAATAGCATGGCCGATGAACCTCTTCTGGTGCATTGTCAGCGGTCTTCTCTATATTCAAGATGCCATTCAATTTAGCTTTCGCTCACCAGTCAATCCAAGGACTCCTTTGACAGTCATCTGCCGTTCTGCTGCCGTGGCAAACATGGAGGGCGACGTGGGTGTTCGGCCTGCCTCGCTCGGGGGAATCTCGTCAAGCAAAGCCCTGGCATACGAAGCCGCCATTGCTGCCGCATATGGCTGCCAATGCTTATTCTTATGTCGATCACCGTAATCGCATACCCCTCGAATGACGCCGACTGGAATTCGATTCATAGTTCCCGCCGCTTCCATCTCTAGACCAATAAGGCCGTACTTGTCTCTTAACTCATTCTTCTTTTGCGCGTTCTTTAATAGCTTGTCTCCTGAGCCAATCGTCCCATACCAGACACGAGTGCGTTTTGCGTCTGGTCGTGGAGCACGGACGGCCACTTCCTCCGACCCATCTTCATAAGCCAAGAACAATGTGTCGCGATCCTGGCCCGGGTCACTAAAGGTGCCAGCCGCATGCTCCTTATTGCGGATGATTTCGTAGTAGGGCAAGAAACTCCCGGTGTCATTCGGCGCCTCGAGTTTGATACTGCCGATGGCTGCTCGCACAATGGGTTCGGTCGTAGCGAGAGCGTGCCTGAGTCGGAGCTGTTGAAATCCGTCTTCAGTTTCCTTGCCAAGATCATACGCAATCAGTCCCGCGCTCTCGCCATCCGGAAGACCAACGAGTATATCGCCCAACCGAATGTCGCGAATTGGAATTCGGGACAGATCAGGTAGGCCCGCTGCCACGCCAACGAGCAGCCCAAACCAGAGGTTGGGAAAGAACTTCTTCACCTGGCTGGCGAGTGCAGCCGCAGAGCCAGTCCCGTATTCTTGGCCTGCTGGCAGAGTTGCTATGACAATGTTGTGGCCTCCCATAACACCTGCGTGAAACACATAGTCATCGCCTCGGCCAACCGGAAATCGGCCGCGGTGTCTCTCGTCTAGCAAGTGTAGGGCAGCCTGGGCCTCGATCTCGAGAGGTGCAATCCAGGCCACGGTATAGTCTTTGGGGTCGAGCTTAATTGTTCGATAGGAGTGACGTGTCTCTGTTGGTAGCATTTGTGTGATCTGTCTGCTATTGTGGACTAGGGTGGTTGCCTCCGTAGACTATATGGACAAGAGGAACGTCGCCGAACTGCAATGCGATATGCTTTCAACATGAATCATGTCGAATGCGACAGTCTTGGGTAACCTCGCCCATTCACGAGCACTTGCTGTTGGGCATCGTCCGAGAAAAAAATGCGGCTGGAGACCCCGCGCAGGCAGCAAGGCTCAACATCCAATCACTCGTTGGTCTGTTGTCGGCGAAGTTGAGCTGGAGTTCCATCGTATGAGTGACAGAGGACGGCCTGCCTCAACTTTCAACCTTGAGTTCTTCCCAAGCTTTAATCCAGAAAGTAGGTAATCGTTCGTCTAGCGAGCCCGGAGGTGGTCCTAGGCAGAGGATTTAGCGAGCGTAGGAATGGTTCCGCAAATAACTGGGAAATTGTGGACCGACATAGAAAATTTAAATTGTTGGTCACGTCACAATAAAGTACTAATAAAAATTGGCAGTCAGAAAGCGGCGGCCATATCATTCGAATTTGGAGCTTGAGAATACTGACGCGCCAAGTGTGCGACGATAAACTGTACCTGACCCGCTGTTGTTAGGTCGGGGTGGGATGCCCCTCTTTTTTGGTTCTATATTGTGCCAAACCCAGGGACAGGCTCATTTCCGGGCAAAAAAAAGTACATTTCATTTTAAATGAATGGATTCTGAACCTGAAACCCTATTCCAGAACTTTCACAAACTTTGAGACTTCATATCGGTGAACTCGAACATAGGCACATTTTTCTTTTGTTATGAGCCTCTGCTAATAGATACTTTTGAAGGTAGTACAAGCTTGGCTAGAGTGCAAAGCCGCAGATGGTCGTTATCTAGCAAATCCCGCGACATGAATTTCGCCCTTTACTGTACCACTCAAATATTTTAATAGAGAAAAAGCGTGTCTTTTATATATGCGACCTTTCTAAAGACAATATAACAGAAAGAAACGAACCGCCCAATTGATACCAGCGATCTAAACTGATACAGAGCATGTTAAATGGCGTCGCAAGTGTTGGGGACGAATTGCCTGTTTACATAGGCCTTAACGTGTCTCCATTTTTTGTTTAATTCGGAAGCTATCGGTTGCTTGGGTAAGTTCCTCTGCTCCCCTTGGGCCAACTTAACTAACAAATTGTTTTAACAGTTGGTGAACTAGTCGAATGTCGCTCCGGGACCAGCGCCTTCGTGGGTAGTTTGGCCTCATGACATCGACAAGATTCAGCAATGGAAGGTGTTTCTGATCCACTGAAGAGTGCATATTGGCGAAACAGTAAAATAATCTCCGAACAAGAAACGTAAGAGCTTGAGGAATAGGCATTGACGGAAAACTTCAACTCGACAGCCATGATGGGGGTTCGCCTAACGTTGGGGCTGCCTTATGCGCAGGCGGCGCATGGTATACATGTCAGTATCGCATAGGTTGGGATTTTCTGGAATCACGAATGTGATTGTTCCCCCGAATAAATTCCCCCGCATTTGAAGATCGTGTATAGGCTAAAGTCTCTTCTAATACCTGTTCTGCACAGGCACGGAACCCAGTTTCAATTTTGTTTCCTGAATGATGTTCTCGTCAGACTCACAGGGGTGCCTCTCCCGGATTCAGGAGTACGAAAGTAGATCTGGTCAATCACGCAATGAGTCATGATAACACATGGAGCAATTGACTATTTATACGCTATTAGGGTTGTTGTGCCGATGGCTCGTCGTCTGGCGCTCTCTAATAAACATTAGCTTCACCTCATTATCCTCTTAAGTATTGTCCTTTTTCAGTCTTCCTGGAATATCCTCTTGGAAGACCATTATTCGGATGTACGCCTATTGAGTTGCACCCATTGAGCTGCCGTTGCTAGCCGCGTTTAGAAGATGGGCAGGCTAATTAAAAACCATTGGGGTCGCCTCATCGTCCTCACTGCCGCCGCCTATCAAGTTGGCGCCGCTATTGAAGGGTTTTTTTGGCCTAAGATATTTTTGGACTTCCTGACCAAGAAATTCGACCCAGCTGTGAAACCTGTTCCCATTCTACAAACCATTAACCTTCTCCTTGGAATGGGCATGCTTATGCTTGAATGGCCCTTAAGTATTATGACTAGGTTAAGTCTCTATAACTCGCTCAAACTTCGACTTATCCTATTGCCAATAGTTGCCTTTACTTCACTTTTAATGTATCAGTCCACTAATCCGGCAATCTACTACCTAATTGGAATGGTGGTCTACTTAATGGCTTATAATGATGGCGAGACAATTTGCGGGACGCCTTGGAGTGTACCAAACGACCACGCTTAACAAGAGGAGGAGAGTCCGTGAACGATGGTTGTTCTGGCTCCATATGATTGGCTTGAAGATACAAGGCAGCGTGCCAATCAGCAGTTTCAGCAGTAACGTTAAAGACGCAGCATTGCTCTCGGTAACTGGCTTCCCTTCATGGCTTCGCCTGCAGTGCCCAAGCAAAACCCATCCACACCGAATCCGAATTGCTATTTGTTGATAACGGGATTAATTTTTGTCTATACAAACTGTTTTGGAGCCCCAGGCTCTTCCAGTAGGACCTGTATCATTTGTTTACTTGATCTAATACGATCTGCACCACACCAATAAACTCGCCTGACATGTATACCTCTGCGGTAGATCGTTACGATGCGACAACAGGGCCATTCGAGAGCGACCTCAGCGACAGACGCGGCAAAACCTCTGGCGATCTCGAACGCAGAACTTCGACAAAAATCTGCTTCAAAATCACGAGTCCAACTTCATCTTCACATGGAAATTCGGTATCAATAGTTCCAAGTTCACAAAGTACACAAAGCTGGCGGGCGTACCCCTCAGAGCCCGCACAAGGGCAAACGCAACTTGTTTCCCCCACTTCCAAAAGTAGGATGTATAGTGCTCACTTCGTTGACAATGAGAGAAAATCGCTTTCCCCTGTGGCTAAAGACATCAAGAATACCTCGAACTCGGAAGCTCCTGACATAGGGGGTATCCTTTTGGGATATTGGCGAGACTCTAGTATCCTGGATGATGCTGGGAAGCAAGCGGTCATCGGCATTATAGACGCTGCGGATAGATTGAGAATGCGAATAATAGCCAAGACGAGGAAAGGAGAGCCATTAGCTGACGGGTACAGGGTGCCTGCTGGAAGTGGTGCATCCTGGGTGAAGTTTGACCGTATTGTCTTCGCGGACCATCTAGTTGGCTTAAATTACGCTCAAATCAAGGAATATACGCGCATACGATCTCAGACGGTTCCAGAGAAGACGCAAGAAGAACGCATTGCTGCGGAGGTAGTTGCAGTTAACGAGGCTGTGCGCCGGGTAGAGGCAAGCAGCTTCCTGAATGATCCCTCCGAGCCAGTACCAACAGCATACGGGACCGACTCACCGGATCTACCTATTGAACTTACACGGCCTGGACCATCTCTTAAACGGCCACGGCCGTCCAATGGGTTTGCCGCGACTTATCCAGCAACCACTCAATGGGTCTCTGAGCTGACTTCCTCCGTACGACGTCCGGTGGGCGGACAACCGAATGGGCTTCAGATTTATTCCCTAGCAGGCACCCGCCCGACGGGCGTCCTTATAGGATCTTGGTACCGATCTGGTGAAGCTGTCGCCGAGGATCGCCATGCAGTGTATGGTGTTGTTGGACCATCCGATATATTCAGCATTAGGGTAGTACCCGAGACAAGAGATGGGCGGTTTGTGGGGGGTAACTTTCCAACGCAACCAAATGCGTCATGGATTCCATTTCAAGAGGTTGAGCTGGAGCCTCACCTTAAGCCACTTACCCAACAGGAAGTTAAGGAGTATTGTGAAATACGGCAATATCAACTTAGTCGCGGCGAGTCTGCCTCGGAGAGAATTGCTAACGAAACAAGGGCTATATACGAAGTGTATGCAATGAAATACAGAAAACCCCATGGCACCTCAACAGCTCCACAGCCTGCCGCCCTCGAAGCCGGAGCAGGTGCGTCTGAAACCAATGCCAACATCAAGCCGGCGAAGATGCTCGTCGATCGAAACAGGACGGATCGCGGTGTTTCTACGTACGAAAATCGAGCGGTATGCTCCTTCAGTAAGCCTGAAGTCGTCCGTCGACCGACGACCGGCCCGACGGATGTAAAGACGTACGACAGGACTAAATATGAGCGCAAAGCCTCTGGTCCCTTTGCGGGGAAGCTCGTCTCACAGGGCACCATTATCAATATTGACGGAGAGGATTATGTAGAATATCGTGTCCTTACTAGGCCCCTGTTTGTCTAAGCCATTGTCTTTTATTGGGAATACAATATTGGGTTTGGCAGCGGCGCGAACGAAGGTTGGAGAAGGCGGCTTTTGTTAGTTATTCGTAATAGGTCTGTTATTTATTTTGTTTTATTTTGATGCACGATATAGCAAATGAAACTAGTACGCATCAGACAGCATCCGTGTTTTCTTTGACAGCTGCCTTACAACTCGGGCATCATCATATGAGATCGGGCCCTACACACTGCAGACATGAATTAGGTACATAAGGAGACATATTCACTACGCGAAAAAAAAAATTGCCACTATTGGATCGTGCGAAAGGGGACCGGACTTTCATATGGAAATGGAAGCAGCAAGAGAATCCTAGTAAGAAGTTATATTCTTTGGCCCGATTGCTACGCAGCCCTATACCGGCACCCGCAAAAGTAATGGCATCAATTGCAGCCAGCCAAGTTTGGTTGTTCAAGATGGCCCATTCTGACAGTGCATACTTGCATCAACCCCCCAGCGCTGGTATAGTCCCAGCAGTCCTTGCAGTCTGATGTGAGCCCCTAATATCACCAGTATATGCATCCAATCATGGCTGTGTCCCAATAGATCAAGTTTCCCTGGCAGCCATCTTTCCGGCACTCTAGCTACATACAATGCACCCCCGGCGAAATTTACCGTCGCCAGGCCGAGAAATGACCACAGACCCGCAATGCGATCAAGCTTGTTCAGAGACTTGAGAGCAAGCCAAGCTTGGAGAAGCGGCAAGAACAAACTCGCGCCCAGGAAGCAATACGTAAGGAGCCTTCCGATGCGGCAATCAGGCCGGCGGAAGTCCGGGCGCAGGGTAATACACGCACAAGAGCCTGCGGTAAGGAATATAGAAGAAAAATGCAATACACGAACGGTTGAAGACGCACACCGGAGGGCAAAATGCGCACAGGATAACCCAGAGCCCCACATAACGAAGACAATGCCCAAGTGGTCGAGTTTATTGCTAAACAGACACAGACCAAGGCTGTGATCAGAAAACGTGTGAAAGACGGCGGAGAGGGCGAAACAGACGATGACGCATAGGTAATACAGGGACACGGCAAGGAAGTCGGAAGTCTCGTAGTCGATTCGCGAGGGATCATCGGCCACTACGGCAAAACGGAACCGGACGAATCTCGCGAAGTCAAGGAGGAATTGTACGGCACCAATGATATGTGACCAAATATTGGCTGTTGTTATGGGCGAGTTTCACACGAAATTAGCAGTTGTTGCCGCCTGGCTAGAGGAAGGAGTGCTTGCCGGTTTCGTTATGAGCCTTAAATATGCTCGTGATAGATCCCGTGTAGGAAAATGACGGGTAGCTGACAGTCAAATGAACCGTGTCCTACGTGGCATAAGAGCTGACGATGTCCTTACCGATACCCTGTAAGAATAAGGTCGTTATCCCTTTGGTTGTAAATATCGTGACTCTCTTCAAGTGTACCGGCAAAGTAAAGTCGTACCTCTGCCAAGGCACTGCGTTCGTTAGCATGTCTTGACGATTCATTACAGCATTATCCACGTACTCGTCTCTCCCAAGAGCAGTAGCTTTCTGCCGTCATTGCGTTGGTTTCTCATGGCTCTAAGAGACAGGAAGGTGAGATGGTGCATTGATTTAGGCCTAGTACAAAGAGAACAGTAACCTACGAGAGCACGCGAAGTAGAGAATTTCACTTCGGCATTTCTCTAATTTGTATTTACAAGGGTTGGCTACCCCTTCCACCTAAATTTGCTTACCATGGCACCCTTTTCATTACCATTTTCTGGTATTTTGCCGACATTCTATTCACGGTGACGACGCTACGCTACGACTGGAGGCACTGTGTGTGCATGAAGTTGGGTACGGAGCGATGGGACAGGACTTTTTCTACAACTGGAGGTCTAGTGGACGTTAGAGATTTATTCAATGCCACTGGAGCGTAGAGTAAAATGTGGTATTGTCGCCTCGGGTGGAAATGGACGACACCCATCACGTCTTTGGGGGGAATCCGATAGACCCTTTCAGACACTGAAATGTGAAAGGTAAGGGCCAGAGTCGGTTAATCGTAAAGCACTTTCCCTGCCATTGGACGGCTGCTACCCTCAAGCTTCTTTCATCGTAGGCATCGGTTCCATGCAGTCAATTGGCTTCAAGACCGCACACCCGTATGATTAATTGGTTAGTTTCAATCCCTTTCTTTATTGGCCGGCCATACCTCTTGACAGTAACATGGCTTTATTGGACGGATTGAGTGCATGGCCACCTTGCCGTCTTCCCTGCGCTCCCGCCGTCCAAACTTCACTCCTACATCAACTGTTCTCTACACGGCCGCAGAAGCATCAAGTCTTTTACTCGTTCCTGTTGCATAACTACAGATATAGTTCGTGTGTGGATATTACGGAATTTCTGACGCCCAATCCAATTTCCGACCGCCAGCCCTGACCCGGTTAGCTATTCAATTGCGGATCTGTATGCGATTACTCTTTGATGGCTGGCTACCATATGGTTATTTTGAAGACGGGGCTGCACTTTCGCACAAGCCGAGTGCCGACAAGACAGAAGTTACCGGAAAAGCTAGCGCATGTCCATGTATCTTGTAGCAGGAATGATATACGAGTGAGAGTTGTCAGTGTCTTAGCAGATGCAAGGCTCATGGCACCATTTCCGACCCTGGAGAAAAACTTGGCTAGGGCCGGGCAGACCTGATGTGGTGTGTGATGTGTTTGTAGAATTACTGGCCGCGACCATTACCGTTAGGAGCCTTAGGGAGTTTGACGGCACTAGGTTTGACTTTATGAATTTTTGAACCCAGTGGTTGATGGAACTAACGTGAGTAGTGGACTTTGCTCTTACAGAGGCTGCTTTTACTATCGTCCGAATACTCCAGCGTTATCCGAGCATCCGGCTCCCGGAAGGAGAAACGGTCGATTTAGTTGGCGTTGAAAAGCAGACGATGACCCTTGTCTTGCAGTTCACCGGGGGTTGTAAGGTAGAACTTGGGGAGGTGAAGCGAGATGGCCATCTTCACCAGTAGACCCGCGCAAGTTGGAGAATCGAGCAGCTACGACACACCACCACAAGAAGAACTTCGGACAGAAACCTGGCTGCGGAGGAAGCTTATTGTTGCTGAAACACAGTTCTAGCCGCTAGACGGAAATACACAGAATATTGATTGATAGATGTAGTGCTACAGAGCGGGACTCGAGTTGGCGCTCTTTCCCAGTAATCCGTAAGCTCTGTTTTACACTACATGTCTCAGAGTGGACAGTATGGCCAGCCGTTGATTTCCCAAGCCACCGCTAGAGCTGATGCCATAACCCATCCATCTCCCAGTAACCAAATGATGGAAATGGCGAAGAATTGGTGGTAGGGACACCCTTCGGAAATCTATCATTAGCCCTCTGGCAAATTTACACTCAGAAAGACAACCTCCACGGCCTGCCATCATTGTTTTTGGACATAGAGGCTTTCTAATAACCCTGGCTGCTTGGTTTTGGAGGTGGCCGTGGGTCTGCTGGACGCGCTGCTGAGAACAGTTTGGAAGAGGCAATGAACTCTTCCGGTGCCATCCTTTGACCGCTAATACTACGATGGGCTCATGTGCCCAATAATCGTAGTCGGAATCTGCAAATTCTGTCCTACCAAGGTGATCTTGGTGGTCCACCTCGGTGAAGAAAATTTTTACAGGACAGAGTTTTTTTTGGGCACCTGGCGTGGTTTTGTTCAGCGCCTCCTCTAAGTCTTGTATGCCAGAAATGAAGAGGGGTGCATACTCCTGTTGGTTTCCTGGGGGGGGGGGTCGTTCGTTACGTGTTCTCACTGCAGCCTTATTGGTTAGAGAGTGACCTGGCGTGGAATTCAGGTAACACCCCTCATACAAAAAATTGCCCTACAAAGAGTCAGAATCGAGCAATAGAACGAAGCGGTCTTGACTACAGTTACGCCATGCGCAATCTCAAAAAAACACCCAACTTCCAGTCGCTTTATTGGTAGAAAATGAAGAGGGAGTGAGATTCGGACGACACTCTCTTACCTGAATAGGCCATAAATTAAACAACAACTGAGCAATAGAAAGGAGCGATTACAGCTAAAGCGACACCACATGCACCTCTCATACACACCCAGTATGCGGTCGCTCTGTTTGGTGGACAACGAACAGGGAGCATGGTTGATGTGAACACCCCACTACCCGAACAGGTGTTATGAAGTTGCAAAATTGAGCAAACAGAAATACGTGATTTTAACTACATCGACACCGGCATCTGCGCTTTAGAAACAGCCAACATCCAGTGGCCGGATTGGCTACCCTTACTTTTAATATTGGCCAATTATCTGACCACCCTAGCACCCAGTACATCGGTTGGCTGTGTCTGTGTCAGTACACCAGAGGATAAGCAGGTCGCCTAGCTTCCATGGATTTGGGGTTGCTCAGGAGCTTGGACGGAAGAAACCTGCAGCATTTCGTCAAGCAAAAAACCGTACCTACGCCGTTGGGTGAGCTAGGGCGTAGGCACCATGTTAATGGTTCAGCACTGTGGCTGCGTGATGAAATACAGTGCTCGTCGGCTATGACTTCCTCGAGACCTATTCTGTGTGACCGAATTTAGAGCTAAGACAAGAGGTAAGCATGAAGGTTGGATTGGAGATACAAAGTAGCCGCATTCAAGATACACTGTGGCAATTGAGCTTCGCAGGGGATGTATTGCCTGAGGTAAGTCGAGTCGCAAGCGGGTACTCGTTGAATCTCGGGTCTCCTGGAGAGTAACGAGGTCGTTTGGGTCAGGAATTAAGTCACCAGTGACGAGGCTTCTTCCGAAACGAAGTCTCCGTGGGACTGATGCACGAAATTTTCCTCCGGTTAGCCTCAAGCTATCGGTCGATTCTCACCAAATAACCGGGTATGTGTTTCTGCCGTTTGCAAGCTTATCACTACAAATTTATTGGGCAAGATAGCGGATATGTTCAATTCTTGGTTTGGTTAATATAGGACCGTTACGTTTATCAATATCCCAACGTGAATGAGCTATCCTTGAGAAAGCTGCCCATAATGCTTCTGTACTTGGAAATCAAGGTCTTTTGCATCTCATTTTGGCGCCGCAGCCGCCGACGCTCTCTTTGAAACACCTTCAGTCTCTTCCTGAGTTCATGCGTGGCTTTTAATGCTTCGTCATGTGGCATTGTCTTTTGCTTTTGAGGGCTCTTTTCTCGGGCTGCAGAGTTCGTTGACTTTTCTACTGATGGCGTGACAGCCCAAAAAGATGTTCCCACTTCCCGGCAGAGTTCCATTAAAGGCCCAATAGAAAGCTTGCTGAGATGTTTATCGAATAGATAAGATTTTCCTGGCAATGACTGCCAGTAGTATGGATCATCCTTGGCTGGTATTAAGCGAATATTGGCTGGATCAACGCTCACATTCAATGTCTCACCTGTTGACGGGTTAGCCCTGTTGGCAAAATGGCGGCTTACTTACTTATATGGCCTGCAAGCCTTTTTCTACACTCCGTTCTCCACTGGGCCCTATCGACGTTGCTCGCTTTCGACATATTAGCTGCTTGAAGGAAATAGAGCAAGTCATGCTAGGCTAATTACGCGCTGAGGTATATTTAATTGCCGGTAATTGCCACTGAATTTTCAGAATTTTGATAACAGGAATCTAGTTCACCAGATTTAGAAATGTAGTTCTAAGCGCCAAGGCTCTGCCTGCCAAATAACCGCTACTACAGAAAAACTGCTACCCGTCTTGTCTAGTGATGTGGCCTTGTACAGTACGTGTACGTACAGTACTGTATTTTAGCCCTAGTACCGTACGTACAATGGGGTTGTACAGTACAGTACATACATACAAATTTCCCCTTCCTTTTTGGGCAATAGTGAGCCCTGCCCTTGCACCATTTTTGAGCCTCAAACCTCAGATTCCACCTCAGTGTCAACACCCAATATATCACCCGTCGACTGTAATACACCTCCCACTCAAAATCCTCATTGGTTGAGGCCATCGCGCCGTCCATCCAGACCTTCTTGCCCTGCGCATTCACAAATAACTCGAGATATGAATCTTCGAGTTCTAGCCAGTCCTTCTCCTCAAGATCCGCCCAGCGCTTTTTTAGGGTTAGCTTTGGTGGGCGCCATCTTTTTAGCGATACCTTCAATTGGTACAAAATCAGGAGTGCGTTGAGCCAACAGAGCTTTTGTACAGCTCCGTATTTGTACGATGTGACCCACAAATTCCCCTATTTGGAATATCGTACGTACGCAGTACGCGTACGTACTTTTTCTTCTTGTACGTACGTACGTACAACAGTGTTGTACGAAAAGTACAACATCACTAGTCTTGTCCCCAGTTACATGACTACCTTTCCCATTGGAATAGACATCATCGGCTCCTTCTAGAACGTCTCCTCTTAGATGCTGGTGAGTTTGCCCTCGCCTTTGCGATCGTAGCCTCAATTCGTTTTCTGTTCATGTACTTCTCGTCAACCCACCGATCCTCACTATCTGGACGCCCATGCCAATGCACTAGAAATTGGTACCTCTGGGGCCCAGATGCTTTAATATCGAGGATGTCAGCGCCTTCATCAATGCCTTCGTATCTCGCTTGGAAATTAGCCAGCCCTTCTCGATCTAAAATGTTACCCTTAGGCTCCCAGCCGGTTGTGCCATCATCCCATTCAAGGAAAACTTTGCCCCAGATAGCCAGATAACGCTTGACATTGTAGACATTAGTTTTCTGGCGTTTGCGCTTAGGCTGCTCAGCTCGAAGTCTTTCATCATCATCCCTTGATCCTAGCCTCTTTTGACAATGTAGCTTTATTCGCGTCCGTTTGGGAGAGCTTCCTCGCCCTCCTAAGTCTGTAGAGTGCAATTTATAAGATGGAGAGGGTACATCGATCAATGTTGCTAGGTTGGTGTGCCGATTGTTATCAAATTTAGCGGGCGAAGAAGTTTTCAGTCGAATTCGCACCGCTTGTTTGACACTCTGATGATGGTTGCCTTTTTGGTGGTCTACGTGCGAGTTCGTCCGGATTTCTGGTTCTGGGTTCATTTCGCTCGCTTCGGCAACGACGTTGCTTTCTCTGCGCTCCGGCAGCAACGGGGGCAATGCATCTGTATCTCGGCGAGTCTGATCTGAGGCTCGCTCCTCGGCCGCTTGGAGAGTTGGCAATGGGCCTAGATGAGATGCAGCCGGGCAGGCCGTATGGTCTGGAACAGAGTTGTCATCTCCCGGGTTAGGCTGTCGCGGCCGGTGCTGCTCCGTAGATAACGGTTCCGTCGTCTGTGGGGTTAATTTATCGTCGCCAGTCAAGTCGATCACGTCACCAGTATTCGAAATCTCATTAGGCAGAGGACCACCCTCGGCGGCATCCGCCGGGAACGTTATGTATTCGGACATGAGTTCATCCAATGGATCCATGTCGCAAGTATCGTCCCAAAATGAGGCTGTATCGCTCGTTGATGACTCGTAAAACATTCCAGTTGAAGGATCGGCGCAGGTATCGCTGCAGGGATCGCTCCCAGCCAAGAGTTGAGGGTCTAGCATTGTGTGCAAGTTGTAGAAGTTTTCTTCCCGAGCTTCAAGGGGCAGATCTGGCGCCGGCGACGGCAGGAACGATATAGACTCAAAGTTGTTGCTTCCATTTGGTGCGTTGTAATCAACAGCTACTAGCTGTGTCGTCGAATCCGGTACTGACTCCGCGATCTCTCCTTGAATCAATTTAGCATTTGAGATGCTGTAGCCGTGTGCGTCGTGAAGATGATAGAGGCCCGGCCGTCTCCTATAGCATGAGAAGTTACATTCAGCGCATAACCAAACCCAGCCGTGGGTTTCCTCAATATGACGAATGGCATCGGCATCCCGTTCCCAATACTGTAGCCGGTCGCTCGCTGGAAGGTCTTTTGTCTGCTTGCAGAGTGGGCAAAAGGCTGGACGCAGTAGCGTATGTCTGTACGTAATCGAGCAGCAGTGCTTTAGATGTGACAGGTGGTTCTGACAATCGTCTTGCCAATCCTCTCTTGTATAGAACGCCATACAGAAGTAGCAAAATTTCAGGTCGGTCCAGCTCACGCCTAAAGTCTCCGCTGTTGACTTTCTTCGACAACGGTGAATATGCTGAGATCGCTGTCGAGGCGGAAGGCTACAAACTAGTTAGTGACATACTCTTATGTGGATGAAGTCGTCCTCTAGCGAACCTCTTCACTGCTAACCCGCAATATGGGCAGAGTCCATTCTTGGGCACCTCTTGGGGACGATAGTAAACGCTCCCAGGTCCTGTGAGTAGTAAAAGAGCATCTCGCATGATGCCTGGCTGTTTGGCATGATCAACGGGTAATGTGCGTATCATGGCTTGTGCAACACGGCCCTTCTCGGGTATTAGATCATTAAGCGGGTCCGCGTCGTCGTCGTCGTCCGCACTGCGATGGCTGCCACGCAGTAACCTATCTCGCCGCTTTTCTTTGAAACATTTAGAGCGATGCTCCTCCAGAGCCCCTCTCTCAAGCCGTTTTCTTAAAGCATTCAACTGGTTTTTCGTAGTGTTTTTATCCCATCGGATGGATCCCGATGCTTTTATTTCTCTCTTCAGCTCCAAAATATCGGGGTGATTGTTTATTTTGTCTCTTAAAGCGGCGGGCAACTTGGTGGGAAGGCCAGGCTGCCAGAACTGACTGACACCCTGGAAATATTCAACCGCTGCATGATCCGGCTTCTCGCGCATGAATGCGGCAAATCCATCGCAGGAAGAAACAAATGCAACGTAGCTTTGGCCAAATACAACTTTGTCGGCTTGGGTGAGGTGTTGAGATCTTTCTACCTCAGTATATCGCTCTGATCGCTAGTCAACCTCTTTATGCTTGGGCTATGGAGATACAATACGTACCATCAAGCTGCTTGCCAATTTCACGCCTAATCATGTGCATAGAAGCACGCGAATAGTCGTATTCTGCCATGAAAAGCTTCTTGAATATGCCTAAAAACACAAACTCGCTCATGGGTTTCGTGTCATCGACCGTACCCTGTCGATTGACTGATCTGCAGATAGGAGTCTCCAGGGCTGCAGCATTCCATTCTATTGGCCCGTCTCCATTCCCTTTTAGAATCTGAACGAAATCGTCTCGATCAAGAGCATTGTCTGCGATGGCAAGTAGTAGCAATAGAAAAACAGCATTGTAACGAAGAACTTTATGCTCTCGGCCAGTAGCACCAAATCTAGGCCCATCAGCTTCGAATGAGCCTCGGGCGCAAGGGGTATATCTTACTTATTGTTCTCCGGATCCTTATTGTTCTTAACCGTTCGTTGATAATGGCCGAAAATAAACCGTCGACCACCATTGCCAGTTCTTTCGAGGACAAGTCGGATATCCTAGAGGCTCAATAAGAGTATGTTCGCTAGAGTTTGAGATTTTGGAGTGTAACCATTACCTTGTACTTTATCCCATCTGTTAATAGCCCGCCTTTTCGAGCTCCAGTGTTGGCAAACATAAGGAGAATCAGGTGGAACTGAAACCTAGTCCTCTCGTGTGTGATCCCCAGGTCTCCCCTGGTATATAGAGCGTCGAGGTGCCGATCCAGGTCAACTGGTTTGTAGTTGTACTTTGGCATCACGATGTCCTTAACACCACTGTTCTCCTCGAAAGGCAGGACATTTTTTAACCACTGTGTGATAGTTAGTGAAGGTTAAAAAAAAAAAAAGGGTAAAATCTGCTGCTTGGTTAAACGCACGTAATTAATTTCCCTGGTATCTTCGTCGTTAAGGAGATTTCCAGTCATACGCATATAGCCGCCCTTGAACTCTTTTGCTCTTGCTTTGAGTGTTGGCGCAGTGGGACGTTCACGAAGTCTTCCGACCGACTGATCTTTATAAAATCTCCAGAAATCCTTAAGCTCCTGAATAGGAGGTATGGGTGCCCCTTCGCGAAGCAGTACGTCTTTGTACGGTTCGAAGTCGACATTGCGTCCGGACTTGTCCCAGTGCCAACTATGTGCATATTAGCAGAGTGGAATGTCCTTTGTTGCTCATCGCCCTTACATGGCGTATTTGTGAAGCACCTGATCTTGCTTCTCCTTAACTTTGTCATCATATTTGTTCAAGTCCCTCTGCTTATCGTTCTCAAGATGTTCGTCAGCCTTCCAGCCGCGGGATTTGGCGCGGTCTGCAACTGCCGCAGGATCAGTTAGTCGGAATCGTTGCTTCGATGAGGACATGGTCACAGGAGAACCGGACGGTAACTGACAATGGATGAAAGAGGATGGTAGCAAAACGCGAGGCTACGGAGGGAAAGGGGCTTCCATTTAAACTGCTACATCCTTCCTTCTCCGTAGCCTGTACATTGTCGGGGTCACGTCGATATTTCGAAAAACTGAATTGTGAATGTTGGTTGCAGGATGTTGCGTCGCGCGGTGGTCGCGCGACCTTTTTGAGGGCGGCTCACCCAGGCATCCATGCATGGCTCACCCGGTCTCGACCGTCTCGCCTGAGCCGGATCCGCATTTTCCTCGGAGTCTACGGGGACCCCCAGAGCGACCTTGTGGGGCTTGCTATTCTCGTCCCTGAAGAAGCACACGATACCGTATAACGAGTGTCGATTCCGCGCCCTCCATCCGTCAAAGCTGACGTGTATTAAGCCGGGGCTCTTTCGCAGGGCTTCAATGACGCGCGCCTTGTGCTTTTTAAATTCGGAGTTGATGAGCGCGCGAACTGTGGTATCAGAGATGTTGGCGTTCGTGATCTTGACTGCAGGGTTAAGGTATTCGAAGATATCCCGGAGTCTCTCATGTTCAACAACACTAAAGGGCTGATTCGTGTCGACTATCCACTCGATCAGGAGACGTTGAAAGTGATTTCGATTAAATCCGCGTATCATAGAGTTGGCAATCGCCTGTTCTCGAGGTCTTAAAGGGTCGAGCTTCCATATATCCACAATCGATCTTGGCCTCTTGCTCCCTGGCTTCTCCTCGGCTTTCTTTTGCAAGCCGGACTTTGTCTTGTTATCTGGTGCAGATATTCCGTGATCCTTGTATAAGTGATTCAGCGCATTCTGAAGGCCAATAGCAACGAAATTCTTAGGTCTGGGGTCGTTCTTCTGAATACACGGCTTGCAGACCCATCTGCGCTCGTCGTCATGTTGTATGTCGTATCCATATTCCCAAGCCCATGAGTAGTTGTCTTTGCTTCTTTCTGACCATACCCAACCCGGAAAATGTCCCCAAAGACGCGTATCGTACTTATCAGGAGTGGGCAATGTCGTCGGCGGCGGGGAGAACGGCGTCAATGAGCTCTCGGCAGAAGAAGCAGGCGTGGAAGGCACTGGGAGTTCGAAGTCAATTGGGACATCATCGATAGAAATTGGGGACGATTCTAGGAATTCCGAAGCGCTCATGGTCATAGTAAACATAAAGACATAATGTGAAAGTGTCACGGACTAACTCGTTGCCGTGCACCTGGGTTGATGGCAATGCTGATAACGCCACCAAATGAGGGTCTCACAACCAGCCCCTGAGCATTGACTGCCCAGTTAACCACCATAGTAGAGAGTCCACCCCTCGAGAACGTCTGCTCTCTCTTTTTTGTTAGCTGAATGAGCCGCGTGTCCCCTTACGGAACTTACTGGGGCCGACCGGCGACCCCTTACAGAAAAGAAGCGATGATACTTGTTGTAGATGGCCAGAAATAGGTGTTATGTGATGATCAAGCAGGTGCTAGCTAGCAGGAAGATATTTCAATAAACTAGGCATCAGCCATCGTTCCGCTACACGGCATTCAAAACATGGCAATACGGTTCCAAGATGGGTAAAAAGATGCCGAAGTCAATCAACCAAGGATCAACAGACGCACGACGCAGTAGCGGAGGCTCTACCTTAAGGCACTTTGGTTAGAATACAAATTACGGATGTAGAATAGGGGGAGGAAGCTGACTTGTCGTCTCGCCCGCAGCCGAACCTACCCTGAAGCTAAGTTCGAGATCAAATGTGCAGCCCTTTAACCATCAACAGTTACACTGAAATCAACTAAATCCACGTACACGAGAGGCCCAAATTTAGTTTAATTGATTAGTCAGGATTGTCCTGATTTAGTTGATTTAGTTGAGTGTAATACACTAAGTTGATCAACCAGTGTAAGTCGTGTAGTTGATTGGGTCTCTGATTATTAGACTCGTTGAGTAGTTCATGTACCCGGTGTGCATTCAATCCTTGTCCAAATTTTCCATGTTGTTGCGAGGTATGCGGATACATACTTTCGTATACCACCGCATAACTCCATTTCAAAACAAGTTATTAGGAAATTAAAAAGCACACGTATGTTTCTGATCCGGGGCTCAACTTGTACATTCTTTGCGAGAAGGTGAGGTTCGGTGCGCGGCTCGTTATGTTGCGCGACTCGTTATGCACCCACGTTATCGATATATTTTCAATATCAATATCAATAACTACAGGCGTTATCAATCAATATTGATTGCTGACAAGTCTGAGAGGCTCCATGAATCCTTGAAACCGAGAGTTCCAGGGAGAATCTATCGGACATTCTACAAGTCATGGTGCCTCACGCTCCTGCTGCCTAAACAGAATATTGAAGCCGTCGGTGTACCGGAGACCATGGAAACTCTCGGCCTTACGAAGAACATTCCTGAATGCTACGTATACGACTCTGAATCCCAAAACCTTTCGTGGCAAAAGTCGTACGAAGACGGCGAAGAGTTGGAATCCAAAAGATCATATCCTGTCATGTACTTCGATGGCACAGAATTCCCTGGTGGAGCCAGTGTCGGCTGGGTCGAAGTAGACAACCTTCGAGAATACGACATGGCGGGCCCTCGAGGTCTCATCGAACACCACAAACAAGCAGAGTTATATCTGGAACTCTCCAAGCTAGCCCGCTGTAAAGAATGATAAAACACGAGAAACCGTAGCGAAACAACAGGACAGATTGTAAAAGCAGAAACTGGATGATAAAGACACATGGGCTTTAATGAGACACAGGCTAGCTCCAGAATGTACACAGCCTTTAGGTTTATAGTTGCCCTTTTTGGAGATTCTCCACCGGGCGTAATAAAATTGTATAGTATTGTATATCCAGTGTGTCCAATAGTATTTGCGATATGGCAATACGTATTACCATATATTGATATTACCATATGATATGATATGGTGACCGTATGATATCCCATAATCTCATATGGTGGCCGTATGATATCGGCATCCGGGATATGACCATATATTGCCGTATTGATACTGGAACATAGTGATTTCCATGACTCAACGAGCACAACAGAGGTCAAATATCTGCCTCTTCAAGGCACTATAGGTTAGCCCGAAGACTTTTTTTCAGCTTGCGCTTTAAGGTTCCTTCCCAAGCAGCCCATGCAGGGAACCTGTGGCAAGCGAGATTGGCTTGATTCTCAGGGGCTCATTCAAACTCCCCTCCCCTTTTCTTATTTCTGCATCCGTTCGTATTCGCTTAGTCTGTTGTCAATATGCTCACTAAGACCATTACAATGTATCAACATAATGTCGTCACAACCTTCTGATATGCTCTCGCGGCTTGGGAGCGAGCCATTAGACAACCTTGATTCACCATGTCATGATCCTACACTGTCCTCTCCTTCCATAACCGCCTCGGCCGCTACGAAAAGGCGCTACTCCAAAGTGTGGCACTATACACCCGTCGGCCGCAACGAGGTTACTCTCAATGCGAAGGGGAAGTCAATATGGCGCTGCAAGTACTGCGCAAAGGAGTATCTCGAGTCTGGTGGAACAACTGTTATTTCAACTCATTTAAAGGATCGGCATAATATCGATATATCTTCTACCCAAGAAACCCGAACTGCATTGATGCAAGCCACAATCGTCGACGCCTTCGAAAAGGCCCATCAAACCACCGACTATAAACGCCGCTGTCTATCCACGATTGCAACTCACGATGTAGACCCCGCCGTCCTCGAACAACTATACGTACGGTGGATCACGACCTGCAGCGTCTCTTTTCGTATGGCAAAGCAAGCAGAATTCAGGGCCTTACTTTGCTTCCTGAATCCAGCGATCGACAACTGGCTGCCAAACTCTCCTTCAACTATACGCAGTTGGACCTTGCGGATATATGAGACCCAGAAACTTCGAGTCAAACGCGAGATCCAGTCAGCTCTCTCGAAAGTACACTTCACAGTTGATCTCTGGACTTCGCCTAATGCCCTTGCGATTCTTGGCATTGTTGCACACTATACATCCGAATCCGGCCAGTTAGAATACTCCGTTCTGGCTTTAAGAGAACTCGACGGCAAGCACTCGGGCCCAAATATGGCAGACTGTGTTATGGAAATTATCAACGACTATGGAATTGCCTCCAAAGTGGGCTATTTCATGATGGACAATGCAGACAACAACGGTACAATGATGAAGGCTCTTTCTACGCGTACGTACGTCATATGGCCAGCTCACGCATTGTACAGCGGGGGTTTACAGACCACAATGCATTCACAGCCCGTGACCCATGCTAAGTGGCCCGTGAATAGTACTTTTCGACCAGTATCAGATTGTCTACAATGCGGAACACCACCGCCTGCGCTGCAACGGCCATATCATAAACCTAGCCGCTCAGTCCTTTCTCTTTCAGACCAACGATGAATCTCTTGCAGATGAGAATAATACGAGCGCCTTGACAACGCCCACGGAACTCGAGATGGAGCAATGGCGACGCAAGGGGCCTCTTGGGAAACTACATAATATCGTGGCATATATCCAGCGGAGCCCACAACGCTTGGCCAATTTCAGAGAGCTCAGTGGCGGCCGCAACCTCGTACGGGACAACTCTACTAGCTGGAACTCTTGGTATGCGATGATCCGTACTGCAACGAAGCTCAAGACTGCGATCAACCTCTTTTGCCACCAGTATCAAGAGAACAGCGACGACCCGTTGTCGGAAAAGGACTGGCAAGAATTGCAAAAGCTCCAGGACTTCCTGTTGTTCTTCTATGATGCCACAACAGGGACAGAAGGTCGCAATGCAACCATTGACAGAGTATTGCCGACAATGGACTTCCTCCTTGAGCAGTTCGAGACTGCAAAGGAAAAATATGCGAATGACCCGTTCATGAGTCCTTGTTGCAACTCTGGCTGGGCCAAGCTGGATAAGTATTACAGCTTGACGGACAGATCGCCGGTCTATATTGCAGCACTAGTATTATCTCCACAGTGGAAGTGGGACTATATTGACAACAATTGGCCTTCAGACTGGCGGGAACCTTGTCGGAAACAAATGTTGGATTTCTGGACCAAAGAATATAAATCCACTGCAGTCACAGTCCCTACTCAGACGTCAGAAGCCGGTAATGAGGTCAAGAACTCCTTTCACAAGTGGGCGCAGCAGAGGAAAGGGAGCAGCCTCGGTCAGGACGAGTATACAAAGTATCTTCTTGCTCCAATAGTACCAGAAATGACGGATCCTCGATCCTGGTGGCTTGAGCCTACTCAAAGGAAGTCTTACCCAGCTCTGTCTATCATGGCTTTAGATGTATTGTCCATTCCGGCAATGTCGGCGGAGCCAGAACGCCTGTTTTCGGGTACAAAGATCACTATTACAGACCGTAGGAATCGCATGGGCATTGAAAGTATTGAGGCTACGGAATGCCTCAAATCATGGCTTGGCAAAGGCAGCAGGGTGGCCTTTGCCGACGACCTGGATGCAGGCGGAGAGATTCCACTATAATTTCCATAGCTTATGAGACTTTGATTGGGTTGTGTCTGCCCGGCTGCTGTTGCGTATCTGCGATCAATTCGCAGACTTAGGACTATCACGTGAATAATATGGCCGTGTATATTATCATATATTGTGATCATATCATATCAGCCTCATATGATATGGTGAGGGCCATGGCCATATCATATATGATATGACCTTCGAAAATCTAATCATATATGGTAATATAACACTATTGGACACACTGTGTATATCTGGAACATATGAAATCAAGCCACTTGGATCAGAATTCCCCTTTGCGACAACGGGATTTGCAGTTGTCGCCCGACATTGGTGAGTTCCTTAAATCCATTACAAATGGAACAATCTAATCCGATTCAGTGGA